>NW_010252468.1:0-15925 GCF_000690775.1 Eurypyga helias
GGGTGTCCCAGCAGGGCCTGTCCCCCGGCCCCGCCGCCTTCGGCCGTCCCGCTCGTCTGCCCGGTGGCGTCTCCAGGGGCATTTCTGGGCTCTCCTGCCTTGGGGGGTGGTGTTAAGTGGGCTGAGCAGTGGCGGGGGGGGGGGGGGGGGGGGGGGGGGCGCGGGGGGGGGGGCGCGCCCGCCCGCCTCTTCTCGCTTCCTCCCTCCCTCCTTACCTATGCTCAGGGAACAGCCTGCTGAGGCTGGAGTGCCGCTTGGGCACGGCCTGGGTTAGGAAAGGGGATGCGGGGGCTGTGCGTAGTAGCAGGAGCAATGTTATCTTCAGAGGCTTGTTCAGAAAGTCAAACGGAAAAGTTACACGGTTTGGGAAAATTCTCAGTTTTCTCAAAGGTGGCTTACCTTTCTGTAACCAGAAGCGTGTCCCTGGGGAGAGGGTTTTTGCTGGGTTGAAACATAAGAAATCTGTACTCTCAGTTGTTCACGATTCATCTGTAAAGGTCGTGTGCTGGAGAGTACGCGCTGGCCGTGTGGCTTGTATTTCGAAAGGCAAGAAAACTTTGGTTTAATTGTAACGTGCTAAGGAAGTTGAAATATTCAAGAAGTGGGTTTTAGCCAGCCAGCAGCTGCCCTTGACCAGTAAGAATTCTTGCCCTTTTCCTGATGTTGGCATCTGGTATTATGCTGCCTGCCAATTCTCTGAGACTCCATCACATTCTGATGAGCAGAGTTTGACCTGAACTCTGTTTCTAAAATTGCTTCTGATAATTTTCTTATTTTGGGACATCACTCTTGCAAGGAGGGAAATAATGATCAAATAAAATGGTCATGCTTTTTTTTTAACATGGTAATATTCCTTTCCTCTTTACTCTAATTAAGTACTGAAAGTAGTCATAAGTCATCAAGAACAAAAAGTTTTTGGTTTGCTGTATTGCCTGTGTTAGCTGCTCCTGCTTTCCAAGGAGAAATTAATGCAGCTGAAGGAATGAGATGAAGTCTTTGAAGGACGTGAATGAAAGTAACAATGTGCTACACAAATGTTGAGACTTTTCTTTCCTGTTCTTTAGTTTTAATATAATGTAGCACAAGGTGCTTACTGCCACACCAGACAGAGGCTACCAACAGCCCATTTTACTTTATGTCATTTATTTCAGTCTCTTGTACTGTCTTGAAGAATGGTCAGAAATCCAAGTGCAGACTGACGGACTGAGTATGTGGTGTATTGGTTGTAGTAGACAGGCATTTTTTGGTCAAGTTAGGCAGGTGGGAGTCCAGCTTCTGTTTCCGGTTTACCAGTGTGAGTCAAGTCAATTAGACAGGTTTTGAAACTGCCTTGCAAGTTAAAGGATATTGACTGAACCCGGTAGGCTGCACTAGATGATTTCCTGGAAAGGTCTGTATAGGGTGTTTAAAGCTGGTTTGTGTGTAGGTATTATTTTTGGTTGGCAACACTTCATTAAATCAATGTTACTTCTAACTTAAGCAAAATAATTTTGTATTTTAAAAAATGATAAAGAGAATAGCTGTGACTTTCCTTGAAGATTAAAAGTTAGTTTATAAATGAAGGTATCTGTTTTCTTTGTGCACCTGTCAGCAGCCTCTCTGCTTATTTCCAGTATTGAAATTCAGATCTGAAGACCTTTTAAAAATAGCTGCGGATGACAGCTGACACAATTGAGCTCTTTCATCTTATAAAGCACCATGTTCAGTAGAGCTCTCATATATTTGCATCACTATTGACCTTGCACTGTTGTTAGTGATGGTAAAATTCTTTGGAAAACTACCTTGATGAAAACACGGTGCAAACTCTGAAATTGGGACACCACTGGAACTGCATGCTAAGAGCTGGGATCATGGTTTAATGGTAGATATGTTCTTGGCATTCCTAGTATACAGTATTTTCTGCATTAAGGCTCCTGTAAGAGCCTGTGAAGGATCTGATGTATGTGTAGGAACAGGCAAAAGAAGAGTCTGCTATGGTAGGAGCAAGTGAGGGGTGAGAGGTGTTCCTCTGAGCAATACTGCTGCGGAAACTTCTTGTCTGTCAAGGTCTGGTCTCAAAAGAAATGATTATGTACATTTAAATATTACAGAGAATACAAATGAGCACTTCAGAGACGTTTCAATGCTGGTTTTCCTAAGGAAGATTACATTTATTTCTGTATCTGAAGGGATGTCAGGAAGCATTTTCCTGTGATGGTCCTAAGCTCTATCCTTAATGTTATGCTGCTCAGGCATGCCTAAGCATGCAAAATGGAGACAATGAAGGGAGGTGTGTGTTTTTAGAGCTCTTAGTCACTTTCCTGTGATGACTTTTTACACGGAGGGGTAAAATGACATGTTTGTCTTGTTTGCCACTAATGATAACTTTTCTCCTAGCTGAATTTTAAGTTGTGCTTTGGGAGGTGTTCCACGGCAGAGGCTCCTAGTGTTGGAATCAGAGTGTAAAGGAAGGATTGTGAAAAACTAAAGCACTAGGATCTTCCTCAGTCTTGTATTTATAAGTTACTGAATTGCTAGCTGTAGGCTGGCTGACTGAGAACAATGTATGCCAAAGATGCTTCTAAGGCTGCCAGTATTATTAGTAGGTATTGAGTTGTGAGCCTGGGCAGTAAACCTGGATGCACTCCGGGCAAGTGCAGTGAACACCAAGCATGTCACGGGAGTTTCTCCTGTCTGTCATATTTCCTCTTCAGCTAGGCTCCAGTCCCTTTGCAGGGGCTGCCTGTCACTGTCTGACAGCCGTGGCTAGTACAAATTCTCACACCCTCGCCGTGTACGATGTAGCTAACATTAGTCATGGATGATCTTTAGGCAGGTGTTCAGCTGATGTTTAACTGGTGATTTTTTGACTCCTAAATAGATAGGCTTGAATAACTGGCATTTCTAGAGTAGAGCTCTTGCTTTGTCATCATGAAGCTCATGACTCTCCACCCTGCCAGAGCAGGCAATCTGATTCACGTGCTGTCCGCTTAGGCTGCAGTTCGAACAAAATGATTAAATACATCTGAAACCTCAAACAGGAGAGATTGGCATTGGTTACTGCGTGCAAGGGGGATTAAGTTTGTTCAATTTGTATTTGCTTCTGGGGTATAAGTCGGTGGCGTGTGGGATTCAGCATCAGCTCCTGTGTCTCTGGATTTTTTTCTATCCCTGTTGGTTTAACACCCGTGGTGTTATGCACTGCGCTCTGTAAATGTAAAATTTAGTTAGTGCTTGGAATTTTGCTTTATTGGTTTTGTTTGACAGATAACACAATTGCTCTTGAGCAGCATGCTATTGAGATTGAATATATTTTTCAAATTTGTTATTGGAACAGTCTGTGTTTAAACGAGTAGTGAAGTTGAAGTCTTCTAGTCAACTTCCTCCACCCCGAACCCCCCCTCCCCCCAAATCAAAAAAACAAACCCCAAAACAACCAACAAAGCTCTGTAACATTTGTTTCCTTAAATAATAATATTAACATATTCCTCAAGAGTTACATGCATAAGGTAATATCAAATAATGGAATTATTTTACTGCTCGGAAGTTAAGTTTATTGGCTTAGTCTAAGGGAAAGATCACCTTGTATGAAGCTTGCGATAATCTTCTTTAGAAAAAATGTGGAACCTGGTAGGTTCTGTTGATTAAACAGTTCTGTGGCTTCTAGATCAGCAGAGGGGTGACTATTCCTCTGGCCACAAGGCAATTCCTTTCCTTGTGGCTTATATATTTCTGTCAGTCTGGATGGCCTTTTGGTTCTGTAATTGTACATGAAATGGTACATTCTCTGATTAAATGAGAAAATTATAAATAATGTAGTGTCACTGGTGCCTGCTCTGTAAAATGTGAAACTCTCATCTTAATTACAGCAGTGATTCAGTTCTGGTTTATGATTCCACCTTAGGAGGACAAAACCAGTATTAATGACTGGCTTGTTCAGTGCTGTTTATTTTACTGCAGGAAGTTAACTTGTTTATGCAACAACAGTCACAGCAGCTCACTAAAGCAGAGGTGAGGTGGAAGTTACTCAGTTTTGTTGGAGTGTTCTGGGTTGTAATAAGGGGAAGAATGATTTTACAATAACTTGTAACAAGAGCTGACAGTTAATGGGATGGTGATTGAACAGGACTGGTAGTCTCTCAAGAAAATATATGTATGTGTATGAATAAGAACACATTTTTATATCAATGAGCTTAGTTATTGTGATTTGTTAGGGAATTAAGTTGAACTGATAATTTGTCATAACTTAACTAAAGTATGTATAGAACAGTCTTGAAGAGCCATAGTTTGAACGTGTCTGCATATCATAACGATAGTCTTTGGGCATAGTATGTAATAGAGGTCAAAAGACATTCTAAACGTTCATTTTCTGTAGCCAAACAGAGCTGGTTTTAGACTGTAAGAAAATTCAACTTTGTTTTCTTATTTCAGTAAAAAATCGCAGAAGTGGGATGAAATGAACATCATTGCTACGTACCATCCGGCAGGCAAAGATTATGGCTTGATGAAGATAGATGAGCCGAGTACTCCTTATCACAGGTAGGCTTCCTAAACTGACAGTATGCAATAGCAGTTTTACAGCCAGGTTGGCTTGGTGGCTGATACAGTATTTACTGTAGCTGATTGCCGGCAGACTCTGCATACCTGTTGGGTGTATGCAATGTACTCAGATTTACAAAGCTTCTAAAAAAAGGCTTATAGCTCTCAAAAAGGACAATGTCCATTTTTAAGGTCTGTGTCTAGCAGGCTTTAGGCTTGGAATGGAATAAGTAAGTTTGACTTGTACTGATGTAATTTTTTTCATTTAACGTCTGTGTACTAGAATATCAAGTTGTTTTTCATATCAATATTTAAATTAGACTTGGTAAGTTTTTTTAAGTATTAAAGGAGTCTTAATTGAGCATTGTAAGGTTTAGACTGTTTTATCAAACAAATTTTAAGCAACAAATTATTGATAAAGGCTACTTCTTGTTTCCCTTCCAAGCATGGTAGGAGAAGATGATGAGGATGCAGTGAGTGACTCGGAATCAAATGAGCCCTTAAAAGCAGATGTGTTGAGTAAAAAGTAAGTATTGTTATAGAAAGTTGAGCAAACATAATGATAACTTTCTCTCTTTCTGGAGTAGTTTTCTTTTTGAAAAGGTGCTGCTGTTTTCTCTACAAGTCAGATTTTTGCTGTTATTAAATTAAGTCGCTTTTGGTGGTTGATCGTGCTACTGATACTTAAAACCTCTTACAGGTCATTAGTACACACAAGTCTGGCAAAAATAATGAACAAAGCAGTTTGTATGAGTGTTCTGGAATTGTGTGTGTTTTTAAATAGTGAAGAACTTGCTGTTTCAGCATTTTGTATTGCATGTTTTATGTAGACTGGCAGCTGCAGCTGAAGGTAAAGGACCTAAGATTATAGCAAAGCAAGAGGAAAGCAGTGAGGAGGAGGAAGAGGATGAAGAATTAACACCTGAAGAACGAGGTAGGCATAAGTTTTGTGTGGTGGGTTTGGTTTTTTTTTTTCCCTACCGATAGTTTCAGTTTTTCAGTACTTTTTCTTCCCAAATATTTCTTGCTATCTAACAAAGGTGTTGTAATGTGAAAAGGGAGAGATATGGGCTTTGAAGGGTAAGTAAAAGCTTAGAAACAAACAGCACATTTGTTCAGTCAGGACTGTTTGGGTTGGGATCTACATCTAAAGAGGAGTTTGCTGTTACTGGCTGCCCCCTTGTATAGGAAGGAGTACTTAAGAATATATTTCAGGTAGACTTCACAATTCAATGAGTAACCACTGCAATTAAGATGCCTCTAATTGCTTGCAGGCATACAAATGATATTTCTGTTGTTTTCAAAGCAACTGGAGGATGGATCCGCAGGAAATGTACGTGTGTTCCTAAGCAAATTGCCTCATGCATCTTGAACAGAGATGTTTTATGTTAGCTTGGGCTAGAACATTTTGAGGAAACGGTCAAACAATAATACTTCTAAGGTTTCAGGCTTATGTTATCTAGCTGTTGCTTCTCATCTTTCCTGGCCCCAACTTTAAGCATGTAACTGTACTGTTCTAAAGGAAGGAAAACAAACAAACAAAACCAAAACGCCAGCATTGGGGCTGCCAATAAGCAGAGTTTAATTTGATTGTGATGCGTTACTGCTAGACTTGCTAACGTGTAATATGTGGAGCATAGTTCGGCTTCAGGCCATGGGGGAAAGTGGAAAATATTTTCTTCTACATGCGATAAATATTTCTCTCATAACTGGCCTTTGGTAGCTAGCCAGGAGTCAAGTCAGACATCTGCAAAAGTTCAACAGTATGTCTCAATTTGTCCTTAAGTTTACTTAGAAACAAGGCTTCTGAAACTTTGGAATTTCTTATACTGTTACTAGATGCTTCTCTTGGTTCAGACATGCTCTTACTTGCACACAGGTTCTTTTAAAAGAACTGCAGCCTTTCCAGTCCATTAATTACTGGCCTTTTTGTAAGTCAGATTAATTTAAAAGAACACTCTGTTGCTTGAAGAAAAGTATTTGAATTAAGTGATTGCTTGATGATATAAACAATGGACTTCCAAGGGTAGGAATAAAGCTGACCTAGGAAGCAGTTAGTGCTGCTCTGAAGAGGGTGCAGTTGAAATTTTTTTTTTTTTTGCAAAGGGAAGAAATAAATATTTGCATTTGGTTGTCCACAGAGAAGAAGAAACAGTTTGAAATGAAGAGAAAAATGCACTACAATGAAGGACGAAACATCAAACTGGCAAGACAGCTCATTGCAAAGGAACTACATGGTGAAGAGGAGGATGATGAGGATGAGGATGAAGAGATGCATGATGCTGCAGATGTATAAACAATGAATACAGAAGCTACCGAACATGGTGAGCTACTGATTAATAAAAAGCATGTTTAAGTACTAGTGGCCCTTTCAGGTGTCGGGAAATGAATACACTGCAGCGTGAGGATGAATAGAAGGGGTACAGTATGTAGGTAACGCTCAGCATGCAACACTGCAAGCTGTCTTGATAGGTAGCGTGGTACCAAACCATGGGTATAGTCCAACAGCATGTGGGCTTTTGTCTGTTGTGACACAACAGAAAAGCCAACACCTCTGCTTCATACTATTTCCCCAGCATAACTCACTCTTGGTGTTGAAGTTGCCAGCATCCTTTGTAAAGGAAGATTTGCTCTTGTACACAACACTTAAAAGCTGCAGCCAGTCGGGAGAGCCTGGTCTTATGTTGTGCTTCAGTTCCCATTCTGCTTCCAAACCATCTTGAAGCTAGCACGAATGCTTCCTCCCTGTTGAGCTGAGTGTATCTAACTTACTGAAAACTTCTGCCTGTCTTACTCTAAGGGTGCTGTTAGGGCTTCTGCATGCACTTGTCCTTTAGCAATAATGTTCGTTCCTATAGTATGCTTTGCTTTTAGTACAGCTACTGGAAGAAAGTGTGGGACTTCCACCTGGGAGATGTTTCTGGAACCTACTTCAGGGCTATCTCTTGATAGGAAACTCCTAAAACTGT
Source organism: Eurypyga helias (assembly GCF_000690775.1). NCBI lineage: Eukaryota > Metazoa > Chordata > Aves > Eurypygiformes > Eurypygidae > Eurypyga > Eurypyga helias. Next base: position 7,488 of record NW_010252468.1, read on the forward strand.
GGAGGCTGACACCTCTTCTTTCATCTTTAAGCTTCTCTCTGGGTGAAAAGTGTAGACTGTATAATTAGTCTTTGATTTTTGTGGTGACCTTTGGATGAATAATTACAGCTGTTCACTACCCACTTCTGTGTGTAACAGCATTTCAAACAAGTTTTTGGCATTAAAAAAATCGCCATCTGCTGCTCGTGAGACTAGTGGCGATGAAGTCTGTACACCTTACTCATCTGTTGCTTGGCAAGGCTGAGAGGTTAGCACGATCTGCAGACTGGGGAAGATGCTGCATGGGTTTAGCTTGGTTCACATCTGCTTTTCACTACCATGTGAGCTAGGAACTCCTCTAAAATTAGTATAAATTTCACACAATAAAAAGATGATTTGTAAAGTTGTGTGGTTTTAAGCTGTGTGGATCGCACATTTTAGCTCCATTATGTATTTCAGGAGGACTAATGCCTTTGCAGTTGCTCTGAAGGGGTCATTTGGTACGTGTCTGAGACCCATTAATGGAGTGACTTCATGCAGTAACTTACCATATGCCTTATAATGGCTGTTTACTAGAATCTCACTCTCCAGGGGAAAGGAGGGCTCCAATAGGCCACCTTATGACCTTTCTTCATGGCTTGAAGCTGCCACCTCTCTGCTCTCTGCTGTAAAACAGAGGCAACCTGGCTCCCTGGCTGCATTCACCAGTGGAAAGAAGGCACACCTGTGCAGCATTTTTCCATCTGTTGCTGAAGTCCATTCCACCTTGCCTCATAACCAGCCTCAGAGCCACAACTGGTAATTATCGATTTCAGACTGCTCACGGCTGGCAGATTCCATAAATGCAACTGTTCGACAGCTTATTGACCCATTAACTAACTGGTTTGCCTCCACACTGTGGCATATAGAAATACTTCCCATTAACTTGATGTAGTTCTCAATTATGCATTTTTGTTTTGTACCGTTCTGCTTAACAAACCTCGATGCTTCATTATTTCCTAATCTCTACATAACTGCCGTAACTTTTGGTCTCTGCACTTGAGCAGTTCTGAGGTCAAGTACCGGCCTCACTTTTGTAATGATTACTAATTGAGTGCCCTCAGACTGATCACACGTGATTCTTTGTGCCAGGGTTGGTCAAAGGATGATGGAATACGGTCAAAACTGTTAATAAACCTCCGTCTTGTTCCACTATCCACGTTTTAAGAAATTCCTGCATTGAGACGATAAGTGTGCTTCAACAGCTGTGTGAAGTAATGTCAAAGTTTTACTGAAATAATTTCTAGAGATGACTTCTTTTATCATCCTCTTATCTGTTCTGAGGGCACAAAAGAATCTTCTTACTCATAAATGTTAATTAAACAGAAATCTGAGCTACAGAATGTTTCTCAAATAGCTGGTTTTAACACTCGCTACTTGGATTCTTTGCTACCCTGTGCTTTCCATCATGCCATGCTTTTTGATGTATTAGGCAATTGGGTATTGAAAACAGTATTTCAATTTGGTTGCTTCCTTCATGGAAGTGGATCAAAATGCTATTAATATTCATGTTCCTGATATTCCCCCGTTAGGACTGTAAGTGTGTGGAAAGATTATTCATCTGGATAGTTTTCAAAGAGCTGTTGACATGAAATTGTTGTATTTTACAGTGCTTTCTTACAGACCAGAAAAGGAGGGTCATCTGTACTCAGTGTATGGAGTGGTGCAGGAGCTGATTTTTGTGATGGCTTATTTTGGCTTCACTCTGTTCAACTTGCTAACAGCTCTGACACTTGCCTTTAACTGCAAAGGAATGTCTGTCTCTTTCTGCATGTTGTATACATGTAGCTGCATTTTGATAATTTCTTCCCTCTCACTTCAGTTCTCCTGAAGTTACGGAGATCATCTGGTGATGTGACTACCACTCACCTGTCATGTCTGAGACTGTAAATCTTAGTGCCTGTGTCTCTGTTCCACTGGAATAACATGACTTCTGCAGTACTGATGATCGTTCCGGGTAAAGATGTGATTTAAGAGGCATTTTCTCAGTGGTCTGTTGTGACTCGAGGGCTCCGCTGGCTCCTGGCTGGTTTTTCAGGCAATTTGAAACCCTCACTTGGAAATTTTTTTGTCCATGAAGATCCCCTAAAGGGTCTGTGCTTCTCCTGTTTGATGCTTTCTCCTACCCTCTAATCCTGTCTGGTTTGTATTTGCGGAAGACTAACGGTACTTATCTAATCTCTACACTCTCCTTTTGAAGAAGGGGCTAAAGACTTAGGACAGGTGTTTAAGAGCTGTTTCTGTCAGACACCACCAGGGCTGCTAATGAGTTGCACTTCTTGGTTACAGACTGAGATTTCTTGCTGGTTGAGATGAAGATGGCCAGTCCAGTCAGTGATGGTGAGAACTGTTTGTATATTTTTGCCCATGTCTTCATCGTGGGCTGCCAAGTGTTTTAAGCAGATGGGTCATCCCTTTCTTGCCTCAAGTAACTGGAACTTATCCCATGCATATGGATACTAGCAGCCAAACTTTTTGGTGGAAGAGAAAGTTCAGGGTCTAATAGACTGCATTAGGATTGCTTGCCTCAGCGTTTCAGCTTCTCTGGAATCTCTCTGGATGCTCCCTATTTATGACTCTATGAACAGAGACATAGACTTTGCTAGCAAAATAGTGACCTTTGTTCCTCCGCACAAACACTTTTCCTTTAAAAATTCTCTTTGAAATCAAGATTCCTGGTACAGGTTTAAGCACGATGATTGCAGTGCAGACCTGTCTTTACTTCTGCTACACAGGAGTACCACACAGAAGGGTGTGATCTGTAGCAGTTTGACTGACAGGCAGAAAAACCACTGTTCTGTCCTCACGGCTCAGTTAGCATGTGTTGGGGCAATAACCCTGCTCAGGTACCGCCGCTCAGCTTCGCCCTCGGCTGACTGGGTGTGCTCTTGGGCTTTTGGGAGATACACGACACACTGGGTTTTCTTAGCCAGCCTCACCCTAAAGGTGACTGAAGTGAGAAGGCTGGGAGCATACACAGATTGGTTTTCCTCGTCAGCTGCGCTATTCACTTGTTAAACCGCACTCGTTACCAAGTTAACTCGTGCCAAAGCCTAACAGGCCTCTTTAAAGATGATTATCGTCTGGATGGGGTTTTCTCTGATCTTTGCTCTATGCTGCTGAATTTTCAGGTGTGTATATATGGAGATAGATCCATATATCTGTACTGGGGCTTTTTTCATCTGAAAAGCACTAATGAGAAGATTTCTCATCTTTGGATCAAACCCATGAGTTTAACGACTTCCTGAAATAAACAACAGATGGTGCTTCTTCATTTATAAGCTTGTTCTGTTTGAAGTGTCTCATCTGGAATTGAAATTTGACCTGAAAAGTACTATGCTTGCTTGTGTTTCAGGAACCTCGTACGTTAGTTCTGCAAATTGATCTCTGCCAACTGCTGGGTTCAGTCCTCCCCATTCCAGGGGTGGTGAGCATTCGGTGCTTGGTATGCTGAACAGTGCTGCTAGCCATTTCCTCAGAACATGAGGGTGAAATAACTCTGCAAGGTTCTGCACTCTCAAACTGTAATACTGTAGGTTGCTAAAATGGGTTGGCAAACATTACTTTTGGAGAAGCAGAGATGATTTCAGGAGGATTTTCGTGTTGTTTTGAGAATATTCAGTGAGTGTGAAGAATTATCTGTTTTTTATAATCTTTCTTATGCAGCACATGCTACTCGTGACCAGCTGGAAAGCAGAGCACACAGCATAGAAGAAATCTGTCCAGAACTGTAACTGCTTGTCAAAGACACAAATATAAACATCGCTTCATGATTTTTGCAATTAAGGCTCTTAAATATTGAGAAGCATATCAGTTACAATGTTGTATTGCCAAGAATGTTAATTTTAGACTTGTCCATTAGGCAGAAAGTCCTGTCTAATTGATTTATTCTTGTGCCTAGTATTTCATGGCAAATACTGCTTCATAATCTGTTCAACCAGAATGGCATTCCCTGTACATATAACGCTGATTATCTTGCGTTATGTTACTCTTCACGCTTGGAAACAGACTGTTGGGTTTTCACCTTGTATTTGACGGTGTTCTAGGTGCAGTGTCACCTAGGGAAAGGTTTGGGATTCAAGAGCCAAACGGTACAGCATATATCAGATTGACATGCAAGCTATTTATCAGCTGTGTTAAGCAGTTTAAAAAGGGATTATTTAAGTCTTACAATTTTCTTGTTAAATGTTGACCTGTTACTCTAGATTTCAGTATGTCATTACGTGTGCTTTCCCAGTCTTTACAAGAAGAGCTGTGTTATTTAAGAGTGGTGTTTGCAGTCGGTTGTTAGTGTCTGATGAAGGCAGTACTAACATCTGGTGGAGGGAATGTTTGTACACTGGAAATGTGCTAACTTGAATTTTGCATTTAACTGCCATTATCTCTTCCATCGGGACTAGATGTTTTGCGGAGCTCTTTGGCTTTTCATGAGAACACGAAGTTCCCTGCAACTTCTCTCCTAAAAGCACATCCACTGTCACTCTTCTGGCTCTTGTTTCAAACTTGTGATCCTTTCCAGTTGCATGAAGGGTGCTTGTGCTACTAGCACCTGAGGAAAAACACCCAACCATGAGCAAATCCACATCAGGACTGTGAAGATGAGCTGAGTTTAGGCTCTGGCTGTTCTTTATACAAAGATAACTGTTGATGGTATCTTACTCATTTGGGGTTGGTGAATTGCATACTGAAAACCATTGGTCTAAATTTTACTGTATCCACTGCAGCTGCTTTGGTAAAATGAAGGCTGTTTGGAAGAATAGAAGGGAAACTGCCTAATTCAAATACTTTACATGTGGTTGCATATCCCCTGGAAAGTGGGATTCTGAACCTTCGTGTTGCTGTAAACAACTTCCCACTCGGTGGAATTTGACTGGAGAATGTTTCAGTATGCAGAGTAGTTCCTGGGTTTTATTACACAAATGAAGTATACACTTAACCTTTAGCTTGGTTATGGAATACAGTGTATATCCTAATTTTGATCTGACTTTGATATGTTGCAAAAATCCATATAATTATATGGATCTATTTTAAAATGTCATTTTGTCCACTGTATATGTGAAGTTTGAATAAAGGAATGAAAGTTATTTTACAGTTACATGCATTCTCAAGTGTGAGCTTTCATGAAATCCCAGAGAGACAGAGAGTCAATAAGGCACTAGGATGCTGTCCTTTGAAAGATTTACGCTGGAATAATTCATTAGAATGTATGTATTGCCAAAGATACCTTGGAGTTGTGCTAACTGGGTGTTGTAGTGTGCCTTTCCAACTATCTCCTCTCCTTGGTAGGTAACAAGGTGGTCAGTTGTGGGATATTTAGTCTTCTAAGGGATTAATAGCAGCTTTTAATAAGAAAGAGTTGAACTCTTCAGTCCAGTGTGGTGATGCTAATATTTTCAGTATGGAGAATGCTATTTCTTCTTGTATCAAACACTATAGAATAAATAGGGTGAAGAGTAAGCATTTAGATACTTCTGACTTCTAAAGTCACTCAGTATAGCTCTAAATTTGGTTCCCAAGAACAGGATTTCAAAACCTGAAGTTTGCACCTTTTATACATCAGTTTGCAGTGTTCAGTGTGTGGAATGTCTGGATGGACTGGTACTTTGGAGCGAGCAGCTGATGCAAGCTCCACCCCAGCTAGGGCAGCTACGTCCCACTCGGAGGGCGGTGGCACCCAGCAAAGCTGCATTACTCTCTGCCTGGAGCATGAATGGGTCAAGGTTTGACCAGCGCGTGTGGGTAATGCAGATGTCTTCTGGCATGCTGTAAAACAGATTACTTGCACTTTGTGATAAGTACAGGCAGGTACTTTGTACCCACAACTGAGGCAGAAGCCATCAGAAACAGCTCTTTTATGAGCTGATGTCCTGCCCTTCCCCCCACACTTTGTGTCCAAGACCTCATTTTCATTTTGGTGCTCATCAGGGGTTTCAGGCATTGTAGGGTACATCTTACTTAATAAACAAAATACCCCACCTGACTAATTTCCAGTAAAGACCTTTCCTGTAATGGCTTCCAAAATCCTAGATGAAACGGGCAGGTAGCTTTGAGGGAGGTGCAGTATACGTAAATGCACGACAATGGCTTTAAATCAATCTCGGAGTGTCTAGGAGGTCAGCTCATCAGTCAGAGGAACTGTGTGTGGGATCTCCCTTTGTCCATGACATCAAGCCCCCAAGTTTTAGTAGATGCCGTGTTGGAACTTGTACTGGGTTTTATTAAAGGCCTTGTTGTCCTCCTCCTTCTCTTCAGTGCTAGTCAAAATTCTGCTCACGTTTCGTCATCTCACTCACCTGGTATGCAACCCCATGTGCCGGAGGCTGCTTTTAACTGAGAGGTGGTTCACTTGGTTTTATCCAGGCTTACACCTTCCTGCATTTTAAAAGCTAAAATAGGCAAGTTTACTTTGCAGTAACTGCAGGTACTCTGTATAGCTTTTGTTACAAAGGGATGTCCGATTTCCTTCAGTTGTGGAAGTTCCCAAATGCCTTTTCTCTTTTTACATTTGATGGGGACTTAGCTTTCATGCAGGTCTCAGTTTTGGGGTGCATATGGTAAAGGCTTATTTGTACAGTAGAGAGTGGTGTAGAGAGGAAACAGAAGACATGCAGCCCTTACTAATGTGGACACTGAGCTCCACAGCATCATCATTGTGAAGCTTCTTGCACAGGTGAAGTCCTCAAGCTGCATCCTGTTTAAATATTTTCAGTAGGCTTCCAGTAGGAAGATCACTTGCAAATAAGAGCCTTAACTCCGCCTTGAAAGGTTTTTTCTGTCCTTAAAAGTTTCTTTCACAGCGAGTTGTACACAGTTCATGGCAACTGCAAGTATTTTTTCCACAGCTTGCTCTCGTGTTGAACTTGTGTATCTCACCAGAACTCCTCGTTTCTGTAACATGCTTTCTGTGGTGTTTATTATGATACCACCTCACAAATGTAATCGGCCTGTTTTAAACCAGTGTTAAGTGTCACGACGTAAATAAAACCATTGTTTCCATTACTGCCTTATGGCACTGATACTAGATGTATTGGTTTGAGTTCTTGGAGATTTTTAGGAGAAACTGGCAGCTGCTGTAAATTTTGCAGGTGCATTCGTGGATGAACACTTAATCCAGTACTGCAATTTCCTCATTGCTGCACATGAGGAAGTACTCTTTAGCGAAGCTTTGATATACATCAGTTTGTACATATTTTCAGCTTTTGTGGTTGCTTGACTACCTAGATGTGAGGGTACATCTGGGAACCTGAACTGTGAATTTAAGACAGCAGCACCACAGATGCAGGATTAAAGCAAGACTAACCTGTCTCTTTCTGGTCAGCGCTGAGCAATCACTCACTAGGCTTGAGTAATGGAAAATGACTAACACCAACTATTCCTCAGGAAGTAAAACCCTATTCCAAAAGAAAAAAAAGCTGGGCTTTCTCTTCAGTTGCACACTTTAGCTGAAAAGTGGATTTCACAGCCTAAGTGATACAAAAAAATCTTGTTTTTTCTATATGGGACAGGTCACAAAAATACACAATCATTGCATCTGTGTAACTCGTAGCGTTGATCTGACATTTCACCAGTCTTAAAAAAAAAATAATAAGACGACCCAAACCCCTGAACCACAACTGCCTGAAGCAAAACGCTTCCCTTCGCTTCTGTGAAAGGGCACGTTATCAGAGGGAAGGACATGTAAGGGCACAGCAGGCCTTCAACTTCTTGGAAAGGAAAGAAGCCTTATGTTCCCCTCCAACCTTCTATGTTGACTATTTCTCCTTATAAGGCCAAAAGGCAGAGAGAGAAGGGGTAGGATAAATTAAAGGGATTAAAAAACAAGAGGTCAAGCCTAGTGCAGGTGATGGGGCACTGGAGGGATGGAGGGTGTGCAGGGGGTGAGGAGGCTCTCGCAGCAGGTTTGGCAGCTCCTCAACTCCTGGAGGAGCTCAGAGTCAATGTCATCAACTGACCTCAGCTTCCCAGCACGGCATTCCAACTGCAGGATGAAACCTGTGACACTGCCTCCCCTTCGCCAAGTTTAACTTGAGAACAGTGACTTCTACTCCTCTGTCACTGCCTGTGAGGATGGGTGCTGACACTCCTTTGCCTTTGTCATTTTTACACCTGGGAATGCTCAGCAGCAAAGGGGTTGTTAAAGCTCTTGTTCCATTCTCTCTTAAGGGATCGGAATCCGTGGAGTTCTGCAGCCCTTCCCTACGAAGTGGGCGAGGACCAACATGGTCCTTTTCACTCTGTGATGCAGGCTGAAAAGCCATCAGAAAGGCGGATGTTCCATACAAAACCCAAACGTGCACACCTGATACTCTGTACAGAAAAAAAAACCTATCCTTCAGTTTCTTCTATAAAGACATCTTTGAGTCTTCCCAGGTAACACTAACGTGCAATTACTTCCAAGATCCAAAACTCAAACATGCTGA
>NW_010252469.1:0-272 GCF_000690775.1 Eurypyga helias
GTATTTTGCTAGCAGGAGTTAAACCGCAACAAATATATATTACAATAAAATAAAATAAATTTTATTACAGAAAAGAAGGTCAAGGATAGATTACTTTTCTGGACAAGTAGACTGCCCCAATATTGTTATGTTAGGGCTGTAAGAACAGAACTATTTACAGTTGGCTTTGTAGGGAAGATAAATGATCAGTTTTACATTATCATTGAAAGAAATCTGAAATCTGGCTAAAGATGCTCCTTAGGCTGTTATCTGTGGATTCACTATTGGTGAAC
>NW_010252469.1:304-1260 GCF_000690775.1 Eurypyga helias
ATAACTTCCTGAACTTCCCACATTTTTTTTTACTTTAATCTGAGCCTCACATGACTATCCTCTCAGAAGTTTTATTTTGGACAGGCACTGGAAAAGCAACTTATTTTCATGTTTTATAATAGAGATATAGAACTGTATGTCAGTTACATAACAAAACCTGTGCATTTTCAAACATGAACTATGAGGGCCACCATGGATTATTTTCAGAGATTATGATAAAAACATTCAGACAATTTTTTTTTACTTTTTAAAATGTACATGTAAATCAACACAGCTTCATGGGCCAGCAAATTAATGTAGACATTCATCTTCTGGCAACGGACAGAAATTAAAAGTTGGCCTATTGGACTACTGTATTCAGTGCAAGCTGAAAGCCATGCTTATATAGATTAAAGAAATTGGAGAACATCATCTCATGCTCAAAATGCCTTTCCACTGCCTTTTGAATGTATTTACCAGTGGAAAGATTTGATAGGGAGATGATTATCTAAATCATGTATTTTAAAAGAGCTTCTTGGGCTTAGGCCTTTAAAAACAGTTTCTTTTAAAGAAAGCAGAAGTTTACAGTTCTTCAGATACTGACAAGTTAATCATCTCAGACAAAAGATTGAATGACTACATACAAACTAATAGGTTAAACATCTCTGGGACTGTTCTCTGGCCTTGAGGCTGGTAGGCATACAATATTTTATGCCTATATTATTAAACCCTTTTATTCTTCAAAATAAGCTAGTCACATGCATCTACTGTCCATTGGGAATGTTTCCTGGCTCACACTACACTAACTCCCAAACCGCGTCCAGGAATTGTTTGGGAAAGTGCTAGCTGGCACGCTTTTAGCCTGTGCCAAGGTGTGTTTGAACATTTTAATACACAATTTTGAGACAAATGATTTCCAGTGTCTGTGAATGTTTTGCGCTGGTCCACCACCTAGAGATAAATCATGTTTACTGTCG
>NW_010252470.1:0-846 GCF_000690775.1 Eurypyga helias
GGGCACCGCCGATCCACCCCCCCCAGCCTCTGGGGTGAGGGGCGATGCCAGCCCCTGTCTGCGTGTAGGGGTGTCAAGGGGCAGCCCTGAGCCGTGTGCGTCGGGACGCTGGTGTCACTCCAGGCCACGCCGACGTGGCCCAGTGGCGCACAGCAGGGTGGCTGTGCCAGACCCACAGTACAGGCAAGGGGGTGTCCATCTGTCCACTGCGGACACCGAGGGGGAGACTTCAGGGACACCCACCCCTTGCCTGCACCACAACCGCGGCGGCTCTGCCTTTGCTCTGTCCTTATTGATCGCAGATATTTATTTAATTATTGAGCAGGCAGCTTCCCTCCCCCGGCTCGTAACCTTTTCCCTGCTGGCAGCTGCTGCCTGCCCCAAATCCGGCCTCGTGCCGCACCCCGCGTGGGCTCTGCTTTGGTATGGGAGGGTGCTACTGCCAGACCCCATGCCCACACCAGGGATTCTCCTGCCAGACCTCATCCCTCGGGCTGCGTGCAGTATCCGGCCCCACCTTAGAGGCTTGGATTCAGCTGTCCCGTGGGGGTTCAGGGGAGTCCCCTCAGCAGCACCGCGGCACCTGCATTGTGCTGGAGGGGAGTGGGAGGTCCAGCCTTGTCCCTGGTTCTCTCTGGGTGTGGTGCAGTGTGTGAGGCTGGTGACAGCGTGGGTACGGGTATGGGCACCGACCCGGGCATGGGCATGGGCGGGCAGTGCTGGGGCTGGTGCTCCCCACCACGTGGTTGATTTGCCAAGGGTCACACCTCAGTCTGTCTATTTTTTCTTTTCTCTTATTCTTTTTCCTTCTCTATTTACTTTTTAAATTTTATTTTTCTTTTTTTT
>NW_010252471.1:0-12596 GCF_000690775.1 Eurypyga helias
TGCTTGTTCATCCACACATGCCTCCGAGCGCTTCTACCAGACTTCCTCTCCATTGGGCTGCATTGCTCCTGAGCTTGGAGGAGAAGATCCTTGAATACTCGCCAGCTTTCTTGGGCCCCTCTTCCCTCCAGGGCTTCATCCCAAGGAACCTTCCCAAGAAGTTCCCTGAAGAGTCTAAAGTCTGCTCTCCTGAAGTCCAGGGTAGTGAACTTGCTGCACACCCTCCTTGCCTCCGTATGGATCTCAAACACCACCATTTCATGGTCGCTGCAGCCAAGGCTGCCCTTGAACTTCACATCCACCACCAACCCCTTCCTGTCGGTGAGAATAAGGTCCAGCACAGCATCCCTCCTCATGGGCTCCTCTATCACTTGGATAAGGAAGTTGTCATTGATGCATTCCAGGAACCTTCTGGCTTTTCAGTTGGTTACAGAATGTCTGAAAGCTGTGTTTAGCTGCAATGTGAGAGTTATAAAAAACAGGTTGTGCAAAATTTGGTCCTGAATTAAATGTACCACCCAGCCAACACCTTACCCTTGAAATTGTTAGTACTTCCCTGTGCAGTAAAGAAAACACATTTGTCACAGAATGCATATTGAAAAGTTAAATATTTCTGCTCTTGTTCTGTGTATTTTGTCTAATTAGTGAAGTGAAACAAATTCTTGCATTATGGCTGTGTTTTGAACTGAGTTTGTTTCTTCAGACATTTACAAGGGACAGAAAGGTCTTATTAAAAAATAAGTAGCATCTTGTAGCTGACATACTTTTCCAGCCTGTTGGGTTATGGATAAATTGTTCTGAACAACGTCAGTGAAGCAGTTCCTTATTTACAGGGTATAACGCTGATGTCGGCATGGTTTCTGAAAAACCTGCAATCCTCAGCCTCTGCCTGTTGGGTGAGTTTCATTGTTTACAGTTTGCTTTTTTATGTAGAAGTCATACCCTCTATAAAAGCATGGCACTTTAGTTTTTGGAATTTAGCTGGCTTACTTTTAAAGAATCTTCTTTTGAGATGACAGTAGGTAAGAAAGAAATACATATACAGAAATTCTAGGAAGGATTTTGAGCACTAGTCAATGTTAATGCACATTCCCAGGGTTGGAATCTTCACAAGGTGAATGGTGGTAAGCGAAAAATCCTGCAATGGTCAGTAGGTATGTGAACTGTTCTTGAGAATATCCGGTAAGGCATCACTCAGAAAATTAACTTCTTACATATTCAGTATTGTTTGGCAGCTGGTCTTTACCTCTTACTTGTCTTTCAGTTAATCATTCTGTTTTGTGATGGAGAAGGTTAACCCTACAACCATCCTTCTTAGCTTTGCTTCTGTTTATGTATGCAAGTGTTATTAACCAATATTTATATTGGTCTGGGTGGCAGCGCCCATGGGTGGAAGAGTGGCTGCAGCAACAGAATCATGCATACTTGTGAAGGGGACATGCCTTTTTTTGTGCTCTTTTTACCAACTCTGTTATCACACATCCTCATTTCCCTTCATTATTCCTCTCCTCAAAATCAGATTTTAACTTCTCAGGCGTTACCTTTTCTGCCAAGCTGTCACAACCCAAAGGGACACTGGACAAAGTCTCACTTTGAAGGTGATCCATGTCACAGAGTCTGGAGTCAGCCAGGCATCCCCAGCGACGGTCCGATAACTTGCCTAGGAGAACGTGTAGAAAAGTTTGTGCAGGGAGAGTTCTCAGTGTGCGTGTGTGTGTGAGACAGACAGAGGGGGACAAATTCACTCTCCATTTTGGGTAAACAAGTCACTTTTATATCGCAGAGACATAAAGGGGCATAGGACAGCACCACCTGGAGTAGCCTATAGATGATGATGTTTTATATTCTCTCAGTCTAGCTTTTATTTTTCCAGACTCTTCTTCTACTCTTTCAGCTGGAATTGCCAATAGCAGTTGCCAATTCCTACTTTTTTAACAGCCTATAGATGACGATGTTTTATATTCTCTCAGTCTACCTTTTATTTTTCCGGTCTGTTCTACTCTTTCAGCTGGAACTGTCAACAGCAGTTGCCAATTCCTACTTTTTTAGAATGTTTTCCCTCTTTTCCTATTTTTCACCTTTCCAGATGATAAGTTGCTGTTACAGCTCCTTGGTTTTGTGCTTATCGGTGGTATATCAGGATGTCTCTGGTGTTTAGGTACCCAGCTGCACTTCTCAAGGATGTTTCTGATTCCCAGGCCTAGTTCCCAGGTTGGCAGTTCCCAGGCTGGCAGGCATCCTCTCTGTCAGTATTGCAGCAGACTTCTGTGCAGTATTTTCCCAGATCACCTTTGTGGCTGCTCCTATCACCAAGTCGTACACATAGCTCTGAGATGTATCCTCCGGCTTATCCCATTCTTTTTTACAAACTGAGTCTATCCTCATCGCCCCCTAAGTTTCTCTTGTTTGTTTCCCTCAGCCTGCTCAGCTCTTCAGAGGTGCTGCCTGAGCGTAACGTGCAACCGCCCATACTAGCACGGTGGCCACTGTACACAGATGCCAGGCATCACTTCTGCCTGTCGCATGGCAGTGCTTTGTTTACCAAAATGGAACAATGTTGTAAATACAGCAAAGTTTAGGGACAGCAGAATAGAAAAAGTACTAAAACTGACAAGAAGATGTTTACGATGCATGCAGCTGTCGTTGTCGGCCTTAGGTCTTTGATGGAGTCGTCTTTGTCATACAGCCGAAGTGATGTTAAACATTTTGATTCTTACTTCATTTTCTAAATGCAGATTTTGACATTTCTGTCACGTCATACCATCTAGCTGATGCAACTAAAATAAACTGAAAAAGTGAGAGCGTTGATTTCATGCTGCCATCTGTAGACCTGTAAAAATACGGAACCTGGAGAGCTGGAAGAAAATATTAAGTGTTGACAAAACGAAATCACTTTCAAGTAAAAATGAGGGTTTAGGAGTGCCTTGTTAAAGGTAACATTAATTTTATGACTGCCTCTCCAAAAAGAAGGGTAAATAAACCCCTTTCTGTGTTCTTGTGTTTCTCCACTGCAGTTGTACTCCAATCTAACAGCATGCCAAGCTCTTGGAAATATGTGTGTAATGAACATGAACTCACTGAGTTCTTCGAGTACTGATGCCTGTAGTTTATTTCAGTACATTTATGTCAACACAGCAAGGCTAGGCATTCTTCATTCAATAACCTTCTGGTAAGCTGCCTTTTCCATAACTTCAGTCTTTAATAGTGTTTTATGGAAATTATTATTCTAAATATTCTTTGATGCAAAATGTTGTGTTTCTGTAGAGAAAACACTGTTATTGTTTTCAGGAGGCATAATCTTCCGTGGCTATATTACGGTGATCAACCAGGATTAGCATCCCAAGTGCTTGAGGCAAATTATTTCACTACAATCTTCAGTTTTAAAGAAACAGATAAGGTAGGTGTTGAGTAACAGACATGGGGAAACAGACGGTTGGAAGAGGACATAATCATATAAAGAGGTTTAGACTCATTACAGATGTGGTTCCACTAAAGATAAGTTTTAGGCAGTTAGTGTAACAACACTCAGTGTGAGATCTTATGAAGAGGAAGGTGATATTTCTGTAAAAAATCTCAGAGTAAGATGATTTTACTGGCTTACACTCACTTGCTCACCCATTTATTTTGCTCACACTCTCATCACTACATTCTTACAAGGCCAAGATGTGCTTGCCTGTGTTGTCTGCCCAGGATCAATTGAATGTGACACAGGGAACAAGGGATACCAGCTATTAAGTTCTCATTATGTCCCCAAGGATTTTCTGGACTGGCAGTGATGAACTAGTAATTAGACAAATCTCTTATACCCCCTAGGAGATAAGAGTTGTTTTGGCATTGTCCTTTGCTCCAGAGTCTTGTTTCTTTCAGTATCCATAAAGCTGAAGCAAAGTTGTTCTTTGTCTTTTTCCATTGCTTGAAATATATACAACCTTTTGCCAGTTTTCCTGGTGAGCTAATTGGAAAAAGAGGGGTATGTGTGATGTACTGTAACTTTGCTGTCATTCTCCTGGTGCCAAGGTACGTGGTCTTGCTGACAACTTGTCTGTGCTGTGGTTTTACCAGAACTCATTTCTCAGCTTCATTGCTGCAATGTTGCTATAATGTTCATTATTGCTCTGCGGTGTTTAACCCTTTCCTTCTGTCGCTTCTGGTGCTTACACGTTTCTATCCATACCTTATACCAACCTTAATACCTCTGTTACAAACCTGTACAAGTTGTATCAGCGATGGATTCAGTCTATTACTCCAGCCTTTTCCTGTTCCTGCAGTGATTTAGGGGAAAAAAAAAACAAACAAGAGGTGAGGAAAACCAATCATTTCAATGTCGATGAAGGCAGGTATCCATCCCTGGGATGGATGGGCTCCTTAAGTAGCTTGTTAACTGCCACAGTTCTAAGAAGGAATAAATCAGTATATCAAACAGTAAGACATTTTATTTTTCAGATTCATTGTAAAATTAGAATAACTGTAGTAGTTTATTCAGGATAAGCTAATCACAGAAAGTAAGTAGTGCTAGTGATAACCTGTTTCTTGGTTATACTGCCAAATTTAAGTGTTCTTATTGACTCAGAAATAAAATAATTTTTTTTCAGCCATGTTATAAAAGGTTGTGTTTTAAATTAAACAATGATGCAATGCAGCTTCTGGTTTAACGACTAAAATACTCGTTATTCTTCCTAACACTGAAGGTCCTGGAAGCCCTCAAGATCCCAGGATGGTATGCAGTAAAAATCTTCATAGATTTCTGCCTAATTTAGGACATGTCTGCGTCTTTGAAGTTCCTTTGTAACTTTTTCTGTGTCATCAGTGAAGCTGTAGAATTGGAAAGTATGATTTTTTTAAAAAGTAAACTGCCAAACCCAAGATCAAAATGAAGCATTAGGCTGAAAGTTTTAGGGAAGCATCAAACAATGAGACAGCAGTCCCTAAAATGTGTATGTCCACCTTATGGCAGTTTCATTGTTTCTTTATCTCTTTTCATCCTCAGGCTGTAAAGCTGCGATTTATTGCAGCCTCATTTGATGCAGCAGGAAACTTTCTTAAGTGGCAAAATTTGGAAGGAGGCATCTTACAGGTATGTTTGATTTTAATTCTCTTTTGTCGATACCGTAACGTTCTGATTGCCTTTAGCCAAAAAACCCAAGAGTTTGGTTACTACAGCAGTGACAGTTCATAAGCGAACCACAGAGCTAGATTAGGGGAGATAGCCCTTGATTCTTGCTTGCGATGATCTCTACGAAATCAAAAGTGTAAATTCAGCAACATTGCCCTCATTCATTGGACCAATATAAATTTGGAATATTGGAATGCTCTGAAAAACAGCACTAGGCAATTGGAGCCAACTAGCTCTTTCTTCCATTCAGCATAGAGTTACCATGTACGTAATTTATTTTTAGCCCTCTTTTTCTTGTTGAGAAAAGTACATTCTTTAGCCTTCAGTCTGCATTTATAGAAATTTCTGGGAGTATGTCCCTATTGGATGTTGTCAGCTGTTTTCACACATTATGGGGATGCCAAGTAAATCAGAGGTAGGAAAACTGATCTACCACCTCATTTTCTTTCAGTTCTCTTGGGAATTTTTGTTTATTTCTTTTGGGTTTAATGTAAAATTTAATATAAAGTCAGTGGACGGAAAGCCAAACATGAGCCGGCAGTGTGCGCTGGCAGCCCAGAAAGCCAACCGTATCCTGGGCTGTATCCAGAGAAGTGTGGCCAGCAGGACGAGGGAGGGGATTCTGCCCCTCTACTCTGCTCTGGTGAGACCCCACCTGGAGTGCTGCATCCAGCTGTGGAGCCCTCGACATCAGAAGGATATAGACCGGTTGGAGTGAGTCCAGAGGAGGCCACGAAAATGCTCAGAGGGCTGGAGCACCTCTGCTATGGGGACAGGCTGAGAGAGTTGGGCTTGTTCAGCCTGGAGAAGAGAAGGCTCCGGGGAGACCTTATAGCACCTTCCAGTACCTGAAGGGGCTACAAGGAAGCTGGGGCGGACTTTTTACAAGGGCCTGTAGTGACAGGACAAGGGGGAACGGGTTTAAATTGAAAGTGGGGAGGTTTAGATTAGATATCAGGAAGAAGTTCTTCCTGCAGAGGGTGGTGAGGCACTGGAACAGGTTGCCCAGAGAAGCTGTGGATGCCCCATCCCTGGAAGTGTTCAAGGCCAGGTTGGATGAGGCTTTGAGCAACCTGGTCTAGTGGAAGGTGTCCCTGCCCATGGCAGGGGGGTTGGAACTAGATGGTCTTTAAGGTCCCTTCCAACCCAAACCATTCTGTGATTCTGTGAAAATCTACACTTTGGCCAGTATCTCTCTGGCTTTTTCCTAACAGAATTTGTTGAGATACTTTACATAGCATTGGGGAACAGTGGCTAGAGGATTCACAATACCCTTGGACACTACCCTCAGATTTCAGTGGCACACACACCTTCTACTTCAGCAGCCCCATGCTGTACAGGAGGTGACAAACGCAAGGTGGAAGCAAGTGGAAAGCACAATAGTAATTAGCCTGACAGCAGAAATTGGCAGCTGCGCAGCATGTTACAGAGTAGGATTTGTTGAGCAGTCCAGTGTTGATGCAGGCACTCAGCAATTCCTTCGGCTGGCAACAACAGCAAGAACAATTGGGAATTGTCTGTCCCCTTTTCTAGGCTCTTCATGCCACTCTGGGAGCACATCACTTCAAATGCTCCGCTGTCAACAGAAGAGCAGCTGGCATTTGGGATTTAGATAGTTACTGCCCTTTCTTTTGTTATTGTCTCGGGATGAACTGCCTTGCATTTGCCTCTCAAATTTTAGGGAAAACTGTCTGAGAAACAGGTACTAAGCCAATTACTGTGCATAGAAAATGAGATATTCTGCCACAGATTTTAAGGTTTATTGGGACACATTAATTTCCTAAATACAAAGCTTTTAATAGCTATCAAAGATCAATGGGGAAAGGAATGGCTTTTCCATTCAAAGCCTCTTTTAATGTAATAGACTGTGTGTGATGATAGGACATCACAGTGCTAAAGCAACCTCAATGCATAATTTGAGCAATTCAGTTGCACACAAATTGTATTTTATGTAAATTTAGACTTGATTTTCATTTTTGGAAAATGGCTATGCCCTCCACCAAATGCCACGGTCATTTAGTTAGAATTTTAGTTAGAATTTGGCCAATTTTTCTGGGTTCTGCTTAGAATGAATTGTTCTTTGAAGAAAATGTAGAAGTTATATTGAAAACGGGAAAAAAAAAGAAACCTAATGTGTTACTTGCCGTGGTAACTTTGATCCTCTGAGAAAGCTAGCTGACGAGAAAGGGGGCAGTATGACAGGGGGTTCTTGGATTTAGCAGAAGCCACCAATAAAGGCAGCCCAGTGCGTTGAACATTCAGTCCCCAGAATGATTGGGTGCTGTCTGGTCGGGTGCTGCTGTCCACAGATTTCAGCTTCAGTGGCAGAACTGGCAAATACTACGCAGGTATGAATAAGCTAAACCAGCATTGTAAGAAGACCAGTAATCTTCTGTGAGAACTGTGAATACATAAACTGCTTGGAGTACCTCTGAATATTTAATGTGAGAAAATTATACCTTTGGATTAACTTAATTATAATTATGTTTTGTTCAGCTTTGTCCTGATACCCAAACTAAACTGAATGCAGCTTATACCTTTGGAACAACTTACCAACAAAGCGTAAGTAAGGGACAAAATGCTGTTCTGAATTTTGAAATTAGTTGCTTTATATTTTGTATGTCATCAATAATTCAGTGCATAATGAAGAACCTCCGGAGTTTAGCCGTAAGCTGCAACTTGGACTTTTTCATTGGAAACTGTTGCTTATTTTAATTTATTATTACATGAAATGTTGGGTTTCGGTTTTTCTTTTTTCATTATTGAACTATACGTCACAAAACTTGTTTACGACATAGGATAACCAACATAAATTGAACTGGCATTTGTTTAGTGAGGCTGCTGACTTATCAGTGGAAGAACACAGTGCCTGAATTCTGACAGGTTCTCATTTTCCTGCTTCCATCTTTGGCCAAGTTTCATATGGTAAGAAGGCATATTAACTCTTTAATCTATTCCCTGATTTCACTGAATTCAGTCAAGAGACTGAAGGCAAGTTTTAATCGAACCGATGACTCATCAGAGGAAAGAGATTCTTTAGCTGACTTAACTAGAGGAAAAAACTATTGGAGCTTTCACACCTTACTAAACACCAGGAAAGGGAAAGGAGAGAGACTACTTGAGCTTGTGTATACTTAGATGCTAAATTTGGTCAGCCACAGTTCTGCCAGCAATAAAGCTTCATTAATTTTTGTCACTTATGTGCTAAATGGGGAGCTGGTAGTCTCTTTGGCAGGGAGTGGGAGGAATATCATCTTTATTTTTATAGAAATCCATACATGTGTGCAGCATCTAATACCTGTATATCCATTAATATTATTTATTAACTTGTCTACATTCAAAGCCATTCCCCACATTATGTGTAAAAATATACAAACTCTGGCTGCTATTTGGGTGGTTTGAAAGTCTTGTAGTATAATAGCTGTCAAAGCTTTAGTCCTTGAAAACTAAAGTGTTTACCAACTGATTCAGACAAATCTTTGAAAAGCATTTTTTCTCTTCCATATTGTTTAATGTTGTTTAATCCATGTTTCAGTAGAGTAGAAACTTATTTCCTATTTAGGATCATTGAAATGGTGGAGTCTGGTTATTATTATTTTGGTACTTTTGATATCTTGAGCATGTAGAACCTGTTGTTAAGTATTAAAACCAGTTCATATTACTTGGTTTAAATACAAATACCAATAAATATTAACATGCTGAATATTTTTTAATGTAATTATGGATTGTATGTATCACTCTTTTTTTCCCTAAAGCTTTGGAGACAACATGGCGGACATATTATATGAGTATTTGAAGACTGCATGGTTGTTCACATATGCAGAAAACTACCTACTTTCACGTTCAATTTCTTCCCACAAGCCCAGAATGGTTAAGGTAGACAGGGTCCTCTGGAGGTCATCTTGACCTGCTCAAGCAGGACCACCGAGAGCAGGTTGCCCCGGACCACGTCCAGGCAGCTTTTGAATATCTCCAAGGAACAGAACTGCAGAACCTCTCTGGGCAACCTGTGCTAGTGCTTGGTCACCCTCACAGGGAGAAAATGCTATCCAATGCTCAGAGGGAACCTCCTATTTCAGTGTGTGCCCGTGGCCTCCGGTCCTGTCACTGGGCACCACTGAAAGAACCTGGCTCTGTCTTGTACCTTGAGACAAATCTGAAGGAGGAACCCTTCAGATACTTGTATGCTTTGATAAGATTCCCCTAAGGCTTCTCATCTCCAGGCAAAACAGTCGCAGCTCTCTCAGCCTTTCCTCGTAGGAGAGCTACTCCAGTCCCTTCATCATCTTAGTGGCCTGTGCTGGACTGTATCAAGTAAATCCATTTCTCTTGTACTGGTGATCCCAGAACCAGACACAGTATTCCATGACTTCAGCATTTATGTCTCTTAACTTTAGTGTTTATGCTGTTTTCAGTTTTATGTCTGTGAAATCTGCTAGTGTATTTTCTCCTAGCCTGTTGAGAAATGTTAACAGAGCTTCGTTCTCCACATCAGTCATTCAAGTGAATGGCAGTCATTTCCCAGAGGTTTGTATAAAATCATTAGTACTTTGTAATTGCTAGCAAAGAGCTGGAGTGCCTTGTCTTTCGCAGAGAAACAGGACAGGTTCCACCTCATTTTTATAGGGGAAGAATCCACAACTTGATGGAATAATTAAAAGGCTAAAGTGATCTTTTTATTTTATTTTTTTCTTGTAGTGCAAAATTTCAGTTTCCAAGATCCTATTGGATTTTGCTAATCCAATCTTTTATGACCTATTCCTCGAATATAATGGTGACAACGGACAACAATATATTTGGGCTGTGCCAGTTTTAAACTTGAATCTTCAGTACAGTGAAATGTTTGTTAATCAAGGTAAGACTGTCATAGTAACTTTCTGTGGATTTAAATAATCTGAATAACTTCAAATGGAAAGAGTTTGTATTAATTATTGTTACTGAGTTATTTTTAAAGATACTGTAACCCACCATAACCTGTTTCTGGCTTAAGTATTTTATACCTTGAGGGAAAGTTCTGAGAGTGTTAAATGCAGGCTGTGGTGGCGCACACCGGCCCAATCAATCATATGCACAAATAAAGTAATCTCGTCTCATTATGTCTTTGTTTAAGTTGAAAATAACTTTACCTTCTGAATGCAGTTATATGTGTCGTACAGGTATATGTGTCATTTGTCGCAGATTTCATTCGTTTTGTGTGTTCAATTCGTTTTTTTAAATACGACGTGTCTGCCCTGTTTCTTCAAAGGCACTCATATGAACAACTGGCTTTTGACTCGTCGATTCTTTTTGGTGGATGCACTAAGTGGAAAAGAGAACGACTTGGGAAAACTACCAAGAGTAATTCGAATTGCTAGCAAAATAACAATCAGGTGACTAATTGCAGATAACATATAGGCTACAGAAGATAACGCCAGTTTTGTACAGTCTGCATTTTATTGCCTTAAAAGAAAGTTGGTTTATTAAGTTTTCTAATACGTCTTGTGCTGCTTTTTCCGTTGCGTACTTGGAAACAGCAGCAGTTTCCATAGGTTGCTCTGATGAGTCAGTGAGAAAATGTTAACTTGGACTAGTGGGGGTTAAAATTACTGTGATCACTCTCCGGGTGAGATGGATCGGGCTATGCATGCCTAGTGCGAGCTGGCGGGCAGTCGGTCTCCTCTTAGAAGCAGGTGTCATCTGGAAAGACCTAACAAGTCCTCTCTGAAGTCTTTTTCAACATGTACTTTACTGACTATACAAGGATGCTATTTCATGCTCCATATTCTTTTTTGCAGTGTTTTTACAAACTGCTGCCTAGTCCATTTTATAATCCAGAACAGGCTTGTAGTCCTTTAACTGAAATTGTGAGACTACCTGGGGGTCAGCACTGACAGTTCATCTCAACTGGAACATGTTTTGGAAGAACCTCTTTGTTCTCCTTCCGTATGTAATGTCTTCCTGTGAGACGACTGTCTGAAATCTGCGATCTCCCTTTTTCTTCAGCGCTTCCTCACAATTTAGTAGTTAAAAAGATCAGCGCTGAGTGCTGATCCATACAAGTAGTCATCTGGAAGACTAATTTAATGTGCTTAGTCCATCTGCTGAGAACTATGCATTACATTATTTCAGAAATTAAGGATTAGCTTATGTATGTTAGGAGGACCCCTTCCCACCCTCCTTGGGAAAAAGGATCATGGCAGAAGTTCAAAATAGAAATTGAAAAATTGAAACAAATAGTTTCAATACAGAAAAGGTCATTCTGTACCGTTTTGAGAGAAGTTACCTTTTGGAATTGACTTCAGTTTCAGGTATCATAATGTGAGAAGTCGGTAAAGATCTATCCTGGTGTTCCCTTACAAATAAGCAATCCTTCCCAGCTTCTTTTTGTTCATTTGTGTTCATACCTTTGTGCACTGGTTGCTTTTAAAAGCATGAACTGCCATGCCATTGGACAAGAAACTCACATTTTATTGATCAGGTTGTTCTGTTCATTTAGTATTTTCTTATTAGTCCAAGTTTCAATCAATGCTTTCCAAGCAACTCATCCATTTCCTGTATTCAAAATACTGTTCTGTTTGTATTTCTGCAGTATTCGGCTGGTGCCCCATACCCAGAGAGGAACTATCTACCCTCCTCTCCTGACCATTGCTTACACGGATGTGCTTGTCCAAAACCCTGAAACCCAGAGTGTGATGGTGAGATCTTTGTGCTAGCTTAACTGAACTGATGTGTTGGTCATACTTCTGGTTCTGTTGGAATTCCAGTTCAGTGAACATTTTGGTGGGGCTCTCAAAATCTCATAGACGGTTTCTATTTCTGCTCAGTTTTGAAGCTGCAAGTTTTCACTAAAACTTAAAGCTTTTCAAAAAAAGCAGCTGAAAGTGGTTTTAGTTGATCTTGAGTCTTTCAACATCAAGTGCTTAGAAGCTGGAAAAAAAAATTGGTGTCTGAAAAATGTAAAAGCTCACTTCATGATTTTGCATGTTGGTGTAAGTTCACTGAAGTTCCTTTTAATCAACACTGGTACAAGGGAAAGTAAGAAAATTTTGGTGCCCCCTTTCAGAATGAAAACAAGTTACGCATATTTGAAAGGATTGTAATTAGGTACGTCGAGTGATGTACAGATAGTAGGTGTCCATCCCCAGCGTTACTGTTGGTAGAATCTGCACTAGGGGTAGCAGAGCGCATGGACTAAGCCTAACACTGCGGCAGGCCACGTCAGCTGCATACAGTGAAAGGAGGTGTATATTGTACTTCTGTAGTAGCCCTAGATGGGAATTCCCATCAACTACAAGTGTGAAAATTACACCTGCCTGTAATGGTTGTAGCATTTCAGAATTGCTGCGCATGCTTACTTTCTGTATCTTAATATTCAGGTTTCCTTCTCAGTCAATTACGAGATGAATCAGTCAGAAGCTCAGATTCAGACTGATGTAAGTTGTATTGCCCTTGAATTTGTTGATATAATGATTTACTTACTTCTGGAGAGGTGGGCCACTGCCAA
>NW_010252472.1:0-540 GCF_000690775.1 Eurypyga helias
AGCTCAGGTGATAAGAAGGAAGGAAGGAATTAAAAAAAAGAGCCCATTAAATATAAAAACCTCAGAGAGTCATAAAATGTGAAAATATATTCAGGACAGGAGCCAGGCCACGGTGGGGAAGCGGGGTACAAGCCAGGTCAGCATGAGGGGGGCACCACGGAAGGTGGGGGAACCTGAAGCTGGGAAGGCTGGTGGGGTTGGTGGCCCTGGGGACTCAGCTCTGCCACCTCTCCTAGCGCCTCACGGGCCTTCGCCCTCCCTCCGTGGTGTGGACGGAGGGGGCAGAGCTGTGCTGTGTCCAGCCCAGGCCAGGAGCAGAGGCCGGTGCCCCCAGCCAGGGGCCTGCCCTCGCCCCCTCCGCAGCCGCCCCAGAGGTGCTGAGCGGTTCCCCGAAGCCAAGGGGTCCCAGTGCCAGCAGCACCCACAGCCCCGGCCCAGGGACAGGACCAAGACACCCAGAGCTGCCTCAGCTCCTGCAACAATCTTGGGAAGTGCTTGTTTCCCGGGGTGGAGAGGGCTTGTTTCCTGGGACCTTATGCA
>NW_010252473.1:0-60741 GCF_000690775.1 Eurypyga helias
TCCCTCAATGCCCTCAGGTGGATAATTGCTGGGTAGTATGTAAAATACAGATTTTTCCAAATTTTGTAAGCAATTAGAAGTCCAGCAGGGTCGACAGTAAGAGCTGCCAGGCCTTCCATCATCATCCCAATAACATGATATTAGGATAAAATGTCCATGTTCCGTGCAGAGATGACGTCCCTGCCCTGTTCCATCTCAGCCAACACCCCTAAAACCAATGAACGTAGATCTTTGCATATCTTTATCAATACAGTAAAGACAACATTTTCCATGATTCTGATGTACTTTGGGCAAGAGGCCCAGGTCAAGTGTGAGCATGTAGAATTAGGCATCTGAATTTGAAAACTGGCATCTAAACGATTGTCCTGGTGGGTTTTGGTTTGTTTTTTTTTTTTTCCTGAAATATTTAGAATCCAATACTATTCTTGATGTCAAGCCAGTAAAAAATATATTACAAAGTGAAAGTAACACCTGCAATGTCAGAGAGCTCTGAGACATATTTCCAAAACTTCAATAAATTGGTAGTTATGCTCTTGAACAAGAAGAAACCCTGTTTGGATTATAGATGGTGAAGAAAGTTACTCCATCACTCCAAGGATATCCACCAAACTCTCTCCTAACCTTTTGCAAGGTTAAGGATTCCTTATGTTTTCATCTGTAAGCTGATAAAAACTTTCAAATATGCTAACATTACAAACCTCAAAATTTTAAGTTTCACTCTTTATTTTAGTTAAAGTCAACCAGTGAGCTATTCTGGCAAGATTATTCCAGTTTTACAAGACAGGTTACACAGTTTTGAGGAAAGCAATTTTCTCTTTCTTCCATGAAGAGAAGTAAAATGACCAAATTTCCACCTTTCCAATTATTGAGTAAGAAGTGTTTTAAAAAAAAACTAGAACCAGTTACAGCAAAATATTCTCCTGTTAATATCTTATGTGACAGGAATCAGCTCTGGTGGCAGGAGTCAAAGCTTTACCTCAGTTTCCTGCCACGTACGTTTCTGACAGTCTGAATTAGTTTCTGGTTGTTCCCTAGTGGATGAGGTTATGGGCAGTCACAGTGGTTTAATTTTGGAGGGATTTTTAATGGGATGACTTATTACGTAAGACTTTCAACCTTCTTACTTGCCAAACCATGTACCTCTAAACAAACTTCCTGAGAAGATTGACAGCTTGTGCTACAGTTCATGTATTGTTTAATTATTTCCAATAAATTTTTGGCTTTTTCCTTAGTTCTTGAAAAAAATGTCATGTAATACAGGAACTTTTTAAGGTTTCATCAATAATACTTGCATTTTCCGTTTGGTACAAAAGCAAGAAAAATGCAAATCCTACGGGGACTTCTGTGGGAGGAGTGGAATTCACCCCAAAACCTGTGTGTCGTCCGCATGTCTGCAATGCAGCTCTTGAATCAGTTCAAGCCTTTACTTCAGCATCTGCTTTCATGGACTGTTAAGGTCCCAGGTTAATGCAGTCATCCATGGATCCATTCCCCTAGTCT
Source organism: Eurypyga helias (assembly GCF_000690775.1). Classification (NCBI taxonomy): domain Eukaryota; kingdom Metazoa; phylum Chordata; class Aves; order Eurypygiformes; family Eurypygidae; genus Eurypyga; species Eurypyga helias. The sequence goes on from NW_010252473.1 coordinate 1,501, forward strand.
GCCCTTAATGCAGTACACTGGCTTTTCTGACTGGGACGGGTGTAGAGTCTTCTTTCCATGAAAAGCCACACTATGGGTCATAATTGGCACAAGGGAACTTGTTCTAGTCCAGTTACATTGCTAAAGTACATGAAACCACCTTGAGATCTTTTCATCTGTAAGATGCTGTGTATACCCCAGGTATTACTGCCTTGCTTTCTGCTTCACTCCACGCTGTACATCATGTTCTGTCCTCTCTCACAGCAGACTGTTCCAGATAAATGCTAGATGCTATGCTTTCCCTGTGCTCTGCACTGCCTACAAATAACATTAACTATTGTTGCCATAAAGAACTAGATTTCTATGTTACTGGAGAAGAAGCAGTGGTTGACGAGACAGACCACTGTTTTTCATTAAGCTTTTTTAATACCTGTTTTAGTTTAAGAACGGCAGGCCAAGCATCTGCAGTCAACCACAAATAAAACTATGTTTAAATAAGATTAAGGCTGTAAATTAAATTTCAGATCTTAAATTCTCTCAAAGCATTACAAAACACAAGAGAAAAGAGAGGGAAAAGCTTAGTATACCCAACTGGTTGAAAATGCAGCTTTCTGTGGAAAAAATTGACTTTTTAGGGGACTTTGAAAAGATGCATTTTTGGGTAAAAAAATTGTATTGTCAAGATGAAAAATCAAAAAACCAACAGAAAACCCTTCCAAAGCCAAATAGTTTTGGCTCAAAATCTTGATTGGTCACTGTAATGCATTGTGGGAGATGTAATTTTAAAACTTCAGTAGTTTCTTATTTATCAGGGGCTGGGGTCCTTAGGCTGACTATACATGCAGAATATAATGGTTCCCCCTTTTTAAAAAACACAGAGATACCTCAGAAAACTTGTAGACATCTTGGATTTTGTGGTTCTGTGGGAAGTTCAACACTACTTGTTGTGATTTTTTTTTTCTTATGAAAAATCACATTTTAATGAAAGACAAACACTTTGAATGAAAAATATTTTTTTCATTTAAGGACCTAGTTTTCCTCCAGACAGTCACAATGAAATTTTTCAACCAACGCTATTACAGTCATAGCAAACTATGAAAAATAATTTTATTATCACCACTTAGATATCTTGTTCCATTGTTTTCCAGTGAGATCTTAATGTTATTTAAACTTACCAATTTTATTGTACTTCAGTGAGTAAAGACAAGTTGTCAAAATGTAAGGACTATTATTGTCCTTTATTTGGATGACTGCTTAAATGCAGTTTTTGTTGGAGTAGTATGCATTATAAATGCATAAAGTCCTTGAATATGGGTTACCTGTAGTGCCCTTGAATTGTTTTCCAGTGCACTCAGTTAGATCAGGGCAACAGTCTGCTTGGTGTTTGGTTTGGGAGCAGCAGAGTATAAAATCAAATGAATGCCTCTTGTGCCCCCAAAAGCTGAGATACTGTTTTGACAAGAAAGTAGAAAATAGTACAGGATTGCAAGATCTGTCCAGGTTCAAATCATAGGAAGGGTTGAGTGTCTGCAATGCTCTCTCTCAGTCATTAGGCCAAATTTTCAGGCCTGTATTTAGTCAAACTCCCATCGATGTAAGGCGTGACAAGGATTGATCCTGTCTGGTTATGTTTACTTGTCATTTAGTGAATTGATCCACAGACTCCATCACAATGGAGACTTAGTAAGTGTGATTAGCTGCAGAGGTTCATGGCCATCAGACTGTCATGGTGCAGTTCACCCTTCTCTCACAATAACACCGTGCCCACTTATTTTGGCTGGCAAGAAGGTAGTGACCCTTTTTCTTAATTGACTTACGTAATTGGTTTGGGGATCAGAAATGTAAGTAACTTTTGATATTGGATGTTTCCTCTCAGACGTTCCCAAAACTTCCACCATGCAGCTAAAGCCATAACCTCAGTAGCCCTTGCTGCCTGAAGGTAATGAGAGAATCACTATTTTCATTGCTCTCCTGTTTGTCTGCATAAAGGCTACATCTTGCCCAGCTTAAGGGACTTACAATTTCAGTGTTCTCACAGTTTCTAATCAGGTTTAAAAATGAATTTAAGATAATTTTTAGTACATGATTTTTAGTTCCTTTGAGTTGATACACCAGAGAAAGCCAAAAATATCAGTATAAATATCAGAGGTTTGAGAGGTCAGTTCTCCCCCTTTCCAGTATGAAACAGCGACTTCTTTCTAATGTAGTCACACATCCTGTAGTTAATTCCTTTCACTAAACAGTCCGCTATAATAATAGCAAGTGACTGTAGGAGGAAATGGTTTATTTTCAGCAGGCAAAAAGCCTCATTTTACTCAGAGCAGTGTAAATAGGAATGACTCCACTGCAGTAGGAAGGGTAATTCCACTGGAAGCATTATATAGAGAGAAGAGAATCAAGCCTGGAGGGTTTGGGGTTTTTTTACTTTTCTTTTAATTTTCCTCTACCCAGGAACAGTAGTGGTAAGGACTGATGATGGTGTTCTTGCCTTTCTTGGAAATGCAGTGAACACTCATTTCTTTAATTAGTTAGTATGTGGTATATCAGCCTGCTGGTTCAGTGATAATAGGATATTTCACCCCAATCCAGCTGCTAACGTATAGCTGGAATTCCTTTGGACTTCAGTGGATAACGCTGTCAGCACAAAGGCTCAGCTACTCCACTTGTATTGCCAGCTGAAAGACTGAACAAAGTATTTTCTCTTTGTTACCTTTCTGTACAGCTTAATTCTCTCCAGATGAGGTGATGTGTTTTACGCATTGAAGTCATATTCAGAAGTCATATATGGAGCATCCCCTGACTGCAGAAAGACTAGAGTAAAAATGTCTTGCTTTGGTTCTTTTTGTCCCCTGTGCAACTGGCTGCCTGAGAAAGTTTATGGGTCAGAATACAATCTGTAAGATTAATTTGCCTTTCTTCATACCTGCCTTTATTATAGCTTTATGCAATTATATCGTAGTCTCTGTTGTCTCCAGCATAATTTATCATCCTTACTGTTGGTTGTACACAGAATTCTCTCTTCTGTTTCCAGTCCTTTCTTTGCAGTCTGCTTTCTTTTCCATGTTCAGAAAATGCAGACTCCAAAACAAAGCTGGGAGTTCTAGAGAGTTTCATTCCTAGACTGAGTAGCATGGCAAAGTGTCATTACCTGTCTATGCAGGATTTTAGGGCCTGTTTCAGGTATACCTTGTACAGCTGTGGTATCTATTTTGCAGGATACCAAAGGACACCAAACTCAGGGAGCAACTAGCTCTTGATCCTAAAGTTAGTGGAGCATATCTTGTAAACCCAGTGCTTTTCAAATAAGAATGTTTCCATAGTCAAGGCTGTGGGTTCTTTTTTGTGGAAGTTCACTTGTATTTTTCAAATAAAACAGTGCAAGTGTCATAACATCAACACCGTTAGTCTGAATGACCAGTGCTCAGATTCTTGGCCTATATTCTGTGCCAATTTTACTTCCTCAGGATGTTACTGGGGAGACATAAGCAGCCTACAGAGTATTGTATGCGAAAGCGTCTGACGTCATGTAGTGCAGAGAGGCACCATGGTTTCAGTGCTTACATTTGAGGCAGCTAGCCAGGAACTCAAGGGCTCTAACCCTGGCCGTGCTTCTGGGAGGGCTGCTGCAGTCTGGGCAGACCAGAGCAAGTAGAGAGATGGCTCAGATCGTGTCTATTACGGGGCTATTGATTACAATAAGGAGTTTTACGGACTTGTATAGTATAGAAGGTGGAAGTAAAGAAAGAAGTGTTGTACTGACCAGTAGAATTAGGTGCATTTCCCTAAATGACAAGATACAACCTAAACCTTTTCTCTCAGTTTCAGTTTTGTATCTAGTCTTCCTGCTTTAAAAAAAACCAAAACCAAAACCAAACCAAAACAAAAAAAAACCCACAACTTTTGGTTTCTTTGTTTCAGTCATGGAAATCCTGACATTGGATTTTCACTCCTTTTCCTTGCAACTGATTGACAACTTCAAAGATTCCTCCCATCCTTTCTGCAAACTGTACCTGGCATTGCATAGTTGCAATAAATATATATAGGTAGAACAAAAGCAAAATGAGAATGCCCAAGACTTCAGTGAAAGAGAGAGCCTGTGTCTTCATCTCCATGTTATCCTTATGTAAATAAGTCTATGAGCTTGAGACAAAATTTCTGGTAAGTAATGGTACTTACTATGGGACTATTCTGTAGTTATTTACAAGCTGTGACCCAAGCCATGCAGGTTTGTAAATACACAGAATTTTCCACTCCACTTTAGCCTGTGTTTGTTCCTCTTGATTGATGAAATTAAGTCCCACTAAAGGTCCTTGGGACTTCATTAATTATACTAGTGGTTGATTGGTTTGGCCCAGAATGCTTCATAACAATAGACAGATTTAATCAGCAACAGCTCTGGTTGCAACAGCTTCACAACCTCCTGGGAGCTTCATGCACTGAGCTTCCTTTTGTGTTATTGTCAAGCCATCAAACAACCTTTAATCTTCCCAAATTAAAAAGAAAACAAAGCATACAATGTATAATATGTAGAAAGAACAACAGAACTCTTTTCACATGAGCTATAATAAAAACGTTTCCTTATTAGGTGACTGAATGTCAACATTGCTGTTTCCTGGGATGCTAGTTATCTGGAAAAGTTAAATATTTAGAATCTGTTTTATCTGAACAGTTCTGCCAAAACTGGTCCTTTGGATTTTCTGTTTGTCATAGAGAGAGCTTCAAAATAAATGAGGCCTGAGGTAGATGCACGCTTGTGTGTGTGGGGAGACAGGATGGGAGCAGGTCTGAAAGGGTTGAAAATATTTGTGGGAAACATGCTAAGCAAACACTTCAAAAAATAACACTTTCTGAAACCTGTTCTTTACTCTCACACACCAAGGATTGTTAGGAAGTATTTATGGGAGGCTTTTTCCATTGATACAGGTCATTTGTGTGGTAAGAACACTTAAAACTAATAATCTTCTGAGCACTTAAAAAATTAAGGATCATTAGTCACAGTTTACAATTCTAATTTTACCAGTTCAAAAGGTCTTTGACTTTGCTACTATGCATCATCTAAGAAGCCTTTAAAATTGTTCTGGGTGTGCTAGGGACTGACTCTTCTGCATTCAGTAGAATGGTTCCAGTTTACAGGACTAGAGATTGAGGCCTGGGATTTTCATCATGATAGGGGGTCTTCCATCCTTCAGAAGCATAAGGATGTTTCACTATCACGCCATATTTAACATTATCTACACTTCAGAGAGCTATTTCCATTGAAAACAGAGATGAAAGTGTGGTGGAATTATCTTTTTTTTTTTAATTATTTTTAATTCACACTGCCCATGTTTTTCTCCAAAGTTTGAAGGTAGAGCCAAGCCAAAGATATGGCTTTGTTCTTGAAACCAAAGCACAAGCTGAGCTGTTTAACCATGGCCATATGAGAAAATAAAATAATAATAATAAAAAAGAGCTGCATAAAACTATATTAAAAAGTTGTTTGAGCTGCAAGAAATAGTATTAGAATATTTTATTGGCTTTTACTCTTCCTTGGCTCATCCTCTTTATTACACACAAAGTTTGGCCAAAATCAGTGAAGGATCTTTCTTCCATCTGAAGCCTGTACCTCTCCTGTTACGAATACTGACTTCTGCATGCTATATAAATAGTGTGTTTTGGATATCATGTGCCGAGGGCAAAAGACCTGTACAGCATTTAATCTAAGATGAGCCTTCAGATTTGTGCAGGGTTAAAGCAGTGCAGTTACCTTTTGACCAAGGCTCATGTTCACATAACTTGTTGAGTCTCATACCAAGGACAAGAGTTAATGCATTCCAGAGCAATGTGACTCAACAGGTGATGGCACTCCACAGAATTTGCTTCTTGCTCTGTTAAAAGACTTTCATTGCACAACACAGCTCTTGTAATTAGAGGCATGAGAAGTAATATGCATGCTCATTTTCCAACCCCTGCCTTCTCTCTGACAGGATGAAGAAGAGCAAGTCAGTATAGAAGTGGTCAGGTTTTAATTAATCTGTCATAAAGGGTGCAATTATATTCTCAGCATTAGTACAATTTTTAAATGCTGGGATTTTTTAAATCAAGTAGTTTGAGGGGTACATATATGAGAGCTCTGGAGTTGGAATTGTTCTGCTTAACCACAAAAGTGGCAGTGGGAATGGCAGTAACATAAACTTTTGCATTATGGTTGTCAAAATAACACTCCCTGAAACACTAAGGGAAAAAGGAGAATTTATTTTTCAACAGCCTGTTTAAGCTCTCTATTTGTGCTCAGTGTCAGAGTGTCAAACTTTATCATTTTGTAATGCACATCCAGTCTCCTATGAGCTAGATGGAGGTGTATATTATATTGACCTTTTGTAAGATACTCTGAGAAATGTAAAGGAGAGCTACCTAAATGCAAAATAACATTCTCTTATTCTTTAATATAAATGCATATTTTTAACTGTGTACATTGAATCATATTTCCATAAACCAGTCAGAAGTCCTTCTGGCTCCTGATGGCTTCTATGACAGTAGCCAGGGTTCATGTCCCTGTGGTCTGAGATTATTACAATGAAATCTGGGAGGATACAACGATCAAAAATCACAGACTTGAGGCTGCAGAGGACATAGGCAGGTTGGGCAAGCCCTGTGAGTGAGGAACATAGGGAAGTCTAGCTCACGCTGGAGTACACTCCTCTTCTGGAGAAACCATGGCAGAGCATGGCAATACCTACTTCCCTTGTGCTTTCCCACGGCTCACCAGAGCAATCGGGTACCCTGGCAAGACAGAGGGAAGAGATTTCTGTCTCATATGCCAATGCAGGGAGTTGAGATTGCCATTTTGTGGGTTGACTGTGCAGCCCACATCACAAGCACCACAGCCACAGTAGATGTTGTAATGAAAGAAATACATGAATTGTGCAAGAATTACATGAATTATGAAAAAAAGTGAAATAATTTTTTGGATTGTTATGTTAATCTTGTTTACATCTTGAGTAAGTATATATCCAGGGGAGCTGTCTGTAAGGTGGTTAGAAATGAGCTGATACTTAGAAAATAAAGTGTAGATGGAGTGCAGCCACTGCAGGTGGGAGTTAAGCAATACGGTTAGAAAACACTGCACAGTGCCAACAGCATTAGCAATGTGGACCAATTGCATGAATGTGCCACAAACTGCATCCAGTGCACACTTCTCAAGTTAAAATTAATTGGGTTCCTAAGATCAGGTATCCAAAGTCATATCCAGGCACTGATGTGTAAGTATCCCAGTTTCACAGAGGGTGAACAGGAAAAACTCCTTTTTCACTGAAAGTGAAGTGCTTGGTTGATAAACATTCCCCTAAGTTGGCTGTCTTATTTAAGTGCTAAAGTATGAATTAAGGCATCCCAGTTTGCACATTTTATTTTGTAATTTTTAGTAGAGCTATTCAAACAAATATGTACCCTCAGCTCACCTGGCAAAGACTTTCATTTTCACAGCTCTGTGGAAAAAGTGAAACAGCTTTGTTTTCACTTCAAATATTTCTTTAAAAATGAGACATTTTTCCACTGGCAGAAGACTAACATTTGCTGGTCAATATACTCACAAAGCAAGAATGGTGGCTTTGCGTAATTTTGTTTAATGAACGAGCCTTCAGATTGTTATAGCAAACTGGCCAGCTAGCCACTGTGTTTGGGAAAAGTCAGTGATTTTTATTTGCTGTAATTTTGGGTGGTGGCTTTTTTGTTTGTTTGGTTTTACAGTTTGAATGCTATGGTGCTGCTCTGCCCTGGCAGGGTGAGGCACCCATACCTAGCAATAATAGGGGCCGTCATTTCCTCTTATGTAGGAAAAGCAGTTTTTATTGCACTGGGCAAATAACTACTTTCATTTGTATCCTTGCAGGATGGGTCAGTCTTTTGCACAGTATCCTCTCCCATTTTAGGGGACCCAAGTTAATATAGTTGAGCAAGAGCACCTGGAGATGATAAACCATCCTCTCTCCAACCTTGTAACTGAGTGAATGTCCTCAACTCACTGAGGAAAAGGGGATGAGGGACCTTATCTCCTCAGAATACCAGAAGATTTTTCACTCCCCTTGTAAATCTTGATGCCATGTGATTGACCAGCCAGGTTAAAACAATTTTTGATTTGTGTTAAGGTTGCATTCAAAGATCCAGTGTAGAGGATAGGGTGTAAAAAGTCTTTGTATCAAGTCTGACTGAAGTGATGCACTTTGCAAAGGCCTTCTATTGTTTTCTCACACTGCTGTTAAAGATTTAATGAAAATGTGCTACTCCTGGTTCACTGCTTTCTCACGTTTTATAGATGGTATAATAAATGTTTGACTCAGGATGCTGAGGATATACATTTTGGCTCTAATGCAAAATGCATCTTTGAAATAACTCAGATTTATAGTCTTAATTTACACTAACTTCATGTTAGTTATCTATGGGAGGAGTAAATACTAATACTTAAACATGTAGAGTCAGATTCTGTCACGCTTCTAAGTGAAGAATAGCTTTTCTGTGGGTTTTCACCAACTCAGTGGACAGATCTTGCTACTGATTTATTCAAGATGAATAAGAATGGCAAAATTTGGATTTACATTTTGTATGAAAACAGACAGCTAATTTGATCCCTTTCAATCTGTACAATGGCAGTGTACAACTACTTCACAACTTAGTGAAGTAGAAAAAGGATTATAAATGAATAATTCAGTAAATTGAATTAGTTATACTTCTGTGAGAGAAACATCTGAATACTTACATAATATTTTCATCTCTTTAACCAAGAAGTTGAACTAAAGATTAAACAAACAAGCAAACAAACAAACTGCTAGAATAGCAGCCTGTTGTGGCAAAACTATTCTTTTGCTTTTACAGTGTTGTGGTTACAGCCTTTCTCACAGCACTCACAGTATTTCAAATTCTGAGAAAAATAAAGAATTGCAGAGGTATGTATAAAACCTCCCCTAAACCAGAAACACTTTTAAAAAATCCAGTAGACAAGTGGGTTTGGATTTTGGTTAAAGAGCAAGTCATCCTATTTTCCTCTGAGATCTTATGGGTGCCAAACTTTTGTCTATTGGTAGAACTACAATTTGTGTATTGCAGAAATGTTGATTTGACATATTGCCACTTGGCTACTCAAACGCAGGGTAAAAGTTGAGAAAATCCTGGTGTATACAGGTAGATCGGACTGGATGTGGTCATGTTCTTTTAAGGTCAAGCTAAAAGGGAGCTGGTGGTCTCTGTGTTCTGGATCCCTTTTTTGATGGGCTCAGTGTATTTCCAGATGATTCTCCTTGTGCATTGCAGTGTTTTTGTATATGAAACCACATAGATAAATGAGAGCATCTGTCTGTGATTTATCCTGCTTTGTTCAGTGGAGTAAAGTACAAAAATTAATCTTCAGGGCTGTGTTGAAGCCATGAGCTTTGTGTTCAGTCTCAATAATCTATCCAAGCTTCAAAAATGCAAAATAGTGATCAGCTGTACATTGAGAGTACTCTGCAAATGCACACAAGGGCTCTGAAATATGTGGTTCCCACAAGTTTTCACAAGCAAGGATAAGTATGGGTAGGAATGTTGCCAGCTTTCTGCAGGCCTTGAGAACCCTCATGCTGATGCATATCTGAACCTAACATAAATCAAAACATGTGGTGCCAGATGAGTATTACTACTGTAATTTAGTCTTAGGTTTTGGTTGCCATCTAGATGTTGGGGCTAAGGTTGAGTGTTTATTAATGTTACCTATTCCTTACAATCAGTACTTCATCCATGAGCAAATATTAGGCTTAATTGGAAACATACTTGCATGTGAATATATTGAGCTGAGGACTGATATATTGTCCATTGAATTTAGTGGGTATTTTTCCATGGATTTCTACTGAGGGAAAATTGGGCTACAAAAGTACTCTGCTTGATTTAGGTTTATGAATAGTCTTTGTAAAAGGCTTGTAGCAGGAGCAAAGTTGTTCCTGAATTTGTTTGTAGCATTGAGCTGCACTTGATTTCTGTTGGAGACTAGTTTATTTGAAACAGCCAAGGGCAGACAGGAAAATTCTTGTAAGAATAGGGTTTCTGAAGAAAGATTAGTGTGAGATGCCCATAATCTGGCCTTAAGGGATGAGAAAATAATTTTGTGTTCGTAAAGTGTATGAGGTTGGTATCTTAAACCGCATTATACCACCTCATCTATGTCTTCAGAGAAGGAATCTGTCATGCTAGAGAAGGTCTAAATGTAGGCTGGAAACTCTGAAAGAGTATGAAGCTGTTTAGTTACACTTCTCCTTCACTAGAATGAAATAATTTGAGGATTTTTTCATTCATATTAGCTAACATGTTTCCTTGGATGCTGCATTTATAGCAGGAACAGACATGATGGATTCTGGGTGATGAAATTGATCAGTGACAGGTAAAGAACCTGCTAGTTTACCTTTAAGGTACATGTGTGCTGGAGTTAGAAAGAACAGGGTCACTGCTGTAGTGGATCATTTTCCCATCTAGTCAGTGTAAATTCTTCCTCAGGGGGAGCAGAGCTTCAGTAGAAATCATGCCACCTCCCACTGCCTTTTTGAAGTGAACATTTCAGTCGTGTGGAAATACAATTTGGTGTAGCGAAGTGTAAATCCATTCAATAAAATATGAAGACTATGAAAACTAGTTGAAAATATAAAACCACATTGAAATCAGTTTCCTCAGGGCCTATTAACTTCACTGGTTCAAGGAGGGTTCATCCTAAGCAAATGGATCAAATGCTTATCCCTGTGAGATGAGAATTTGTTGGAGTGTTTCATGGGTGACAGTGGGATGACTATTTATCGATCCTAATTATTATGGTTCTGCAATAAACTAGCACAGAACTTACTGTAAATTGTAAATCAATATTTGAAGTGTTCTTAAGCAGTACCTAAATTAGGCCTAATTAACTAGGTCAGGCAGATGATTTGCATAGCATTTTAATTAGCAGAAATGGTCATACAATTAAGTCCCTTTATACTGAAATTTGGATGTGAGTATATTCTCTCTGTGTATGCTCTCAGAAACATGGGAGAACTGCATTATTAACTGTCTCTAACGTTACACTGCACTCTTCCAGAGCATGCGTATCACTTTTCGGAGTATTTTTGTTCACAAGTTTCTTGTTACCTGCTTTCTATAAAGGACATTGAGCTTCAAGACCTAATAAAAGGTCCCTTTACTGTGGAAACCAGGCTGTATAAATTGTCCTTTCATGGCCCATTATGGTAATGAGAAAAGGAGGGAGAGGGAACCAACTGAAAACAGAGTATCTTGGAATGGGTTCTGTTTGTCATATACACATTGTGGGGTTGAGGAAATTGAAAGGAAATGTTTGTATAGTGACAGGAAATGTTAAAGTAACATACAGACGCCTTTGTAATTTTCTACAGATTTGGTAACTTGTTTCTGCAGAGCACACTGAAGTTTAGACATAAATACAGTGATTCGCATTTAAGAAAAGAAAATACGTTTTTTGTAAACATGAAAATTCCACACGTTGGGAGAAGCTGTGCTAAGACACAGCACAACAATTGCCAGAATTTCTGAAACAAGGGGCTATAACATCTCTTATTACAAGATGATTATAATAACTTACATAATATGGTGCTTGGTGTTTGTGGTATGCTACAGACAGACACACTGTTACACAGTTTGTTCAGGATGAGTTTTACAGAAAAGCCACCTCTTTTTGCCTCTGGAACATCCCCTAGTAAACATTAATTAACAGTTTAAGTTAGCCATCAGAGATGAATAAATGGAGTATTTAATAAATAAGGATTTATTTATAATAAATTATAAGCTTGTGATATAAGACTTCATAGTAAGTGTTATATCCTACTACTATTGAGGCATTTTACTGTTCATGTAAATTAACTTGATTAATCATGCTGATTTATATTTTTTCTAATTTGTCAAATATAATCTGCATTTTACCTGGCAACTAATTTAGAACTAATAATAAGCTCTTCATCTTGTTATAATTTCCCATCTGTAGGGGAACAGTAAGAAATTAAAGGTTCCATGAAAATACCATGGTTTCTTTTATATCTGTGGGTTTTTTTTTATTTTCTTTTTTTTGGTGTGGTTTTTTTACTCAAATGTCTGTGCTGATGGTTGCTCTTCAAAGACAGATTTTTTTTCCTCATTAAAGTACTCCCAGTTACAAAACTTTTATCTTAGAGTTTGGTATGAATCCTGTTTTTCTGTCTATTTTCCATACTTTTGCTATTAAGAACATTCCTTATAATGTTTAAACCTTCCTTTGATTACTGTCACTAGCTGTCCCGTTTCCATTCTCACTTGCAACTTAAATTCCACCAGTCTTTGGACTGTTCTTCCTAAAGCCATAAGTCAGTTTTGCAACCTTCCTTTGACATCTCTCCCATAATACTGTGTCTCTGCACCTCTGAGACTTAAAACCAGACACTGGGGAGAAAAAGGACCAGAACAAACTTGACCTAGTGCCCAAGAGGCAAATTTCTAGCTTGAGCAGCAGCTTGTAGAAAACCTTGCCTTGACAAGTTGCTCAGGGGAGTAAAGATCATTTTTCTGGGTCTGTAACACCTGCTCCTAAAGCACAGGTGACTGTACTGGCCATGACTCCAGTGGTTTTGAGCCAGCTGTGCAGTCCTTTGCTGGTTGTTTCAATCAATGGAAAATAGAGCTGCCTAGAAATTGGGTGGTGTAGCTTATGCTCACAGCTGAAACAGTCCATAGCTGCTTCTGTACCAGGAATTCTCCATCACACCCCTTCTGTGATGTTAGATTTTGTCGGTCTGGATGACCTAACTGTGTAGTCTCTATACACCAATGCATTTTCTAAAGAAAGCTGAAAGCTTGAAAATCCATCGCTCCTCTGGGTTTGCGAGAGATAATAATACCTGCACATCTGCCAGATTATATTGCTAGTTGCAAGGATGTAAAATGAGAGAAAGTCACAGCAGCTAATGGAACGGTCCCAAGGTTTATCAGTATGAATGAGAAAAGAATTTAGGAGAGTTTAAAGAGGAGTAATGATTTCTTTCCTCTCACTGCAGCTGCTTCACCCCATTTGCTCCTTTTTGCTTGATCATATACAAAACATAAAAAATGAACAACTAGGCTAAGTGATGTGTTTTCCAGGGTTGTCGTACCTTGTAACTTGGTAATCATGATAATCCAGATGCACTGAGGGAAAGATTTATTTTGGCTGCTCTAAAAAGATGATGGTGATGGATTTCTAATTTGTAAAACCTTAGCTATTTCTGTGAATGTTTTAACATGCAAATAGTTAGCCATTTTCCTTTTTTAAAGGAGACTTGATTCTCTAAGTACAGTTTATTATCTAAACACTGATGCTTTGAAAGCTATTCAAGATCTGATTATGTCAGTGGGTAGACTAAGACAAAAACATGAAAAATCAATGTTTATCTAGCTGTCCTGCTCAAATACTGTATGAAATAAAAGAGGGGGGAGGGAAATCAAACAACTGAAAAAACCCCACTCCATCGGTGCCTTGTAATGAAGTTAACAAGCCATATACTTGTTTCTAAACCTTTTACATGGATTGAAAGAAAACACAGTATTTTGGAAACCACACCATTGTATAGATGGAATTGTGTGCAGTTTGAAGTACGAAGGTGTTTAACTAGAAGGTCTAGTTAAATAAACTAGGAGCCACCTTTTCTCCTGCAATCAAAGTCTTACTGATTTTGGTCATCTGCATTGGCAAGCAGCTGGCAAGGAACAGTGTCATTCTGGACATAAAGGGTGGCTTTCTGTCAGTTTTTGCTTAGAACCTGCAAAGCATTTTCTGAACCCTGTGGATAAGAGTAAATGAGATTAGACTGAAGCTGAAACATCGCAAATACACTAGAAAATCCAATCAGAATTCAACATGTTCTTCTGTGGGTTGAACTGTGAAAAATCAAGAAGTAAATACTGATAGAGATTCAGAGAATAAGTGTGTTACTAGTCTTTAACAGACTTGAAAGAGCAAGTATCACCCACAGAAATTTTTTTGTAACATTAAAATCACTTTTCTTTAACTGAGAGGATCTTTTGTTGATTGAAGTTCTAGTAACTTGAAATTGTCATGTCAGTAATTTGTGTGTTTGCAGAATGCTTATGGTTATCAACATTCTTCTTTTTCAAATATTTAATTTTTGTTCACTGAATTAGTTTGAGAATTATACAGAAGCTGTTTTATTAACTAACTAAATTTCATGTGACAGGAGACTGACTTTGAAGTTCCTGGAGAAATAATGACTCGATTAAATAGTCTGTCTCATTTATTATTTCTGCAGTGCCACATATACCAGCTTAGTAGTCATCAAAAATCCTCAGCAGAGGTGTTTTTTTGGTTTGTTTTGTGTTTTGGTTTTTTTGTTTGTTTGTTTGTTTTTGGTTTTTTTTTTTTTTTTTACTGATATCTGTGAACTGACTGGCATTCTCAGGCCCTGGGTTTTCTGCTCTTTGCTTCCTGGTTCATAATTTCGCATAAAGGCTAGGAATGTGTAGACATGTAAACTTTTCTCACATCCAGAAGAGGACATACTGTTAAAGCAGAGATAAAAATCTATTACTTTGGTCTCCAAAGCAAACGATAGATCACCAATACCAGAGTCACCAGAAAAGAAGGTAGACAAATTTTCACTCTTATTAAGAGTTTGTTCCAAAACTAAAAAGAAAGAGCAGAATATAAACATCTAAATGAATATCTAGATGAATAATTCCAATAAGGAATCCCAAGAAGTTGGATTTTTACTGTTCTCTCTGAAAAGAATCAGTAGTTTAGAGACCGTGGAGTAGGTGAAGAGATTTTTAAGGGTGGCAGGAAAAGGATACTAGATTATATCTAGTATACGAAAGAAAAATTAGGACTATATTACAAAGCAGCTGCATGAAAAGGAAACTGAAGTTCCTAACAGCATACAGTATAAACCAATGTAACTGGTCTTTGAGCTGTAGCAAGCCTCTTCAAATACAATCCTTATATACAACCAAACGAAGACGTAAAAAACATATGATAAATCTAGTAGACCCTTTCCGTATAGCTTCTTCAGTATTTTTTCTTTTCCTTCCAAAAGCTTCATCATGTGATCAAGAACTTCAGTCAGCCCTGGAGGAAGCTAAACAGCCCCAGAAAGACAATGTGTTCATTCCAGAGTGTGCTCAGGGTGGCCTTTACAAACCAGTGCAGTGCCATCCTTCCACAGGCTACTGCTGGTGTGTTCTGGTGGATACAGGACGTCCCATCCCAGGTACATCAACAAGGTAAGGGAATACATGTTCAGTGCTCAAAAGATGTAGTGAAAAGATGCCTTAGAGTGCATGTACTTGCATGTAGATTTCTGTTGCTGATGGAATTATACCATATAGGTTTCTTCCACTATGAACATGAAGTGAAATATTTGTACAAGCCATGAAGTTAAAGCCAGACGGCCAAAGACAGTTTTGCTGCAATGTCATAGGCAGTTTGCTCCCTCAGGCCTCTTTTTTACTTTCTATTTCGTGCTGGGAAGCCAAGGCTTGGAGCAGATAATGAATAAGCCCAGAGGAAACCTCACATTCCTTAGCTTGAATATAGAAGAACCAAGTAAGATGGTCTATGACAGAAACCACGTCCAACTTCAAAAATGTTCATTTATTTTTTCCAGCAATGTCCTCAACTATTTCGTATGACTAGTCTTGGTGGAACAACTGCTTGGGAACCCATGGAGAGGAAATAACATTTTAGTGTGTTATTAATAGAAGCTTGGAGTTCAGTTGTCTCAGCTAAGCCGGATACATGGTAAAGTGTTGTTAGCCACAGAGATCAGATGTAGGCAAGACAAGTATCAGGTTCCAAAAGATGTTATTTAGGCTGGTTTTTGAGGTTTGGCCCTTGAAAGAATGAGATAGAAACGCATATAAAGCTGGTGGGCAGTATGGGTATCTTGATACAATCTTAAATCTTTTCAAGCTTAAGCCAAAATAATTTTTTATCATTTGCATAAGGTTTGTGAAAAAACATTATAAGCCACTTGCTGTAAAGTATTATATACTTGGGGAGTGGTTTTTGCCTATTTTTTAAGTGCTTGTTTACTGATAACTGTTTATACCACAGTCTAAAACATGCTGATTACAGTACCAGCTGAAGTGAGCATGACTTACTGTTACTGTTGATCCACTGTTTCTGGCAAGTTGAGAACCATAAACTGTCAATAAAAAATAGTCCAGATTTGGTCCTGAAACTCACATCTTGTGTGAGGGCCTAGAAATATCCTTAAGAGATTTCAGAGGCTCCCTTTCTTGCCCTTCCTCTGTTCCCCACCCCTAGGTTTGTTCACTGTTTCTTGGTTTTAGTGCAAATCCTTCTTTGAATTATTGTTTAAATCCTTTTATGGAGCCTTGGTTCCTGTCCTCTAATTTGAGTCCAAGTCATCTTCTTGTGCTCATCAAGCAATAGGACTTCTGCTTTGTTGTTGTTGTTCTTCTTCTTCTTTATGAGTATCATTTCATTATTGAATCACCAATATAGATTTAGTTGAGATTGCCAGGGATCTCTGGAGATTCTCTAGTCCAACTGCTCTACTCAATGCAAGGTCAGCTAGAGCAGATTGCTCAAGACCATATCCAGCTGGGCTTTGAATATCTCCAAGGATGGAGAGTCCCCAGCCTCTCTGTGCATCCTTTTCTAGCATTTGATCACCATCACTGTTAAAAAGAAAGTTTTTCCTTATGTTTAAATGACATTTTCTGTATTTCATTTTGTGCCCATTGCCTCTTTTCCTGTAGCTGAACATCACCGAGAAGTGTCTGATTGCATTTTCTTTATTTTCCCTCTTTGGATATTTAGAGATATCAGTAAGATCCTCTCTGAGTCTTCTCTTCCCCAGGGTGAACAGTCCCAGTTCATGGGACTGTTAAATGCTCCAGTCCCTTAATCATATTCATGGACTTTTGCTAGACCCACTCCAGTATGTCCATGTCCCTCTTGTTTGGGGAGCTCAGAGGTGGATACAGCTCCACCAGTGTGAAAAAGAAGGGAAGGATCACCTCCCTTGACCTGCTGGCAATACTCTACCTAATGCAGCCCAGGAGGCTGTTGGCTTTCCTTGCTGCAAGGGCACATTGTTGCCTCAGACTCAGCTTAGTGCCCATCAGAAATCCAAAACCCTTGCTGCAAAATTGCGTTACAGCCTGTTACCTCTTGCCCTGGCTGATGCAAGGGGTTAATCTTCCCCATGTGAGAAAATTCTGATTTTGCCTTTTCTTGAACTTCATGAGAATCCTGCCAGTCCATTTTTCCAGTCTGTTGAGGTCCCTCTGGATGGCAGCACACCCTCTGGTGTACCAGCCACTCCTTCCCATTTTGTATCATCAGCAAACTTGCTGAAGTTGTTTTCTGTCCCAGCATTCTGGTGATTAATGAAGAGGTTAAACAATATTGGCTATAGTATTGAAGTCTGAGGCACTCTACTGGTGATTGGCTTCCAGCTGGAATTTTTACTGCTGATCACAACTCTCTGAGTCTGGCAGTTCAACTAGTTTTCAACACAACTCGCTGTTCATTTATTTAACCCATACTTCATCAATTTGTCTATGAGAATGTAATCAGAGACAGTGTCTGATTGCTTTGGCTTCTAGTTCACAGTGACTGGAATTCTAGGTCTTCCCAACACCTTGATGCATCTCCTACGCGTCTAGAATCAATCTCCATCTTCTTTTTGTTCTCTTTGGTCTGCTGTACGTGAATCTGTGAACTACACAGTAACTCAGCTGTGAGAGAAGAGGTGACAGGGAGTTCTTTCACTGTGCTGCATGTCTCCAAAGTTAGAAGGCTGTCAGACTGGATTCAATCTCACATATAGGATTTAGACACAAATATTCCTCTTGCTTGGTGAGTGCTCTGCCTGGTGACTAATACTTAAAAGATCAGCTGCTGTGGTCTTGAGCATTTCTAGTTTGTTCAGACTTGCTGGACTTACGGGGATTCCTCAATGGAGCTCTGAGGAAGTAATATTTTGTAATATCCCCAGAGAGGACATTTCTGAACACAGATGGGTTAGCAGAGTACTTGATTTTATGAGTTTCATACTAAATAAAGAGTGACTGGTGTATTTAGGAATCTACAGTCCTGGTAAAAAAGCAGGTGGAATTACTGCCTGGAGTTTGAAAGGGCTGTCTAGACCTCATTTCTGGGAAACACTTAGGTGGGCTGGAATCCCATTAATTATTTCTTGATTTTTTTTTTTTAAGTCTACATTGATAAAATTAAACTTTCTGCCCCCTAGCAGGGGGAAGTAATAGGGGATCAGAAAATGATGAGAAATATGCAGTTGTCATTTTTGAATTTTTTCTTATAGAATGGAAAGGATGAACATGGATGCCTTTCGTGGTTTAAAGAACCAGGGGCTCATGCAAAATGGTGTATGCTTTCTTCCAGCTTTCCACTGCAAAATACAAATTAGAAGAGTATCTGCTAAAATTCTACTGCAGGAACTGGTAACATTAGTACTTCTGGTAGCAAGATGGATGCATTACATCCTGAAATCTCTGTTCCACAAATCTGAATTAAATCTCTAGGGGACAACAGTGAAAGGATAGACAGGTCTGTGAAGTTTTCGCTTAAACAGTTTAGCACTTTTCATGTTATTCGTTTTAAATACATTCGTGAGGATGATTCTTACGTTCTTTTAAAAAAGAGCATAAATTAGCTGCTTCATGAAGCTCCCTCCACTGTAGAATTCCTGTGAAAATCGTCCTTCCTCCACCTCAGTAAAACTCAGTGCTTCCCAACAGACTGCTTAGAGATATAAAGCAGACTCCATAAGCTCTCAATGAGTTTAGGTATACATGCTAGGGATTCTTTCCCCTTTAAAATTCAAAAGAGTAACTTAGTCTTTTGAATACATTATTTTTAACTTGACAGTGCTCCATTCTGAGATGTTATCCATTTCCCACCTTTTTCCCATGAAAACTGAGGCAAGTGTGTTTTTCTTATCAGTTCTTAGACTGACTGTGCCTGTGTGGTAAATTTCTAATGATTCATTTTGTCTTTCTTCAGTTGCTTTAAAGAGTTAAATATGGACTTTTCACATTATAGCATTTTAACACCTATTGGACTTTAATATATTTAGTTTGCATGTGATGAACTACATGTATATACAACAGAAATATAAGCCAAAAAGGAAGTAGAGGCCAAAAAAAGGAAGCGTGGGTAGAGAGCAGTAACAGTAACGGAATAGGATGAAAGGAGATGCAGACTCAGGTATCAGATTAATTGGGGACCAGGCTGGTTGCCAGATAATGCATTAGTAAGTATTGCTTAGAGATTTCTCTTTCACTCTTTTCTTGGGTGATTGAAGTGGTCATCCATCAGGTATCTTAATCCAACCCATGCTATCAAAGCAGCTTCTGTTCCTACCATTCTTTAGGAGAAAAAAGTGCCTGCAGCTCTCCCATGTCCATGAAACAACACTATCCATTATTGCTGTGGCCAAAATTTGGTGTACTAGTGGGCAGTTTCATTAGATGGTGTGAAAATAAATTAAGCACTCAAAGGGAAAAAAAAAAGTTTTATTTTCATTCTGGCTGGTAATTATGGTCAGATTACTCAGGTATTTTTCTTATGGGAAGTCTGGCCTGGACCCAGGACATAGCCACCATTTAATGCTTTTAAAAATAATATTTTGTTACAAAAATTTGTATTAGTATCTTTTAATAAGGCATTTTAGTATGCTACTCAGTAAGTGTCATTTTGGGGAACTGTAGAACAGGAGAATTTCAAAGTTAAACAGTTATATAAAATATGAAAGAACGTAGACTGGTTTTATTCTCTCCTTGTTTGTTCTTTAGGTACGAACAACCTAAGTGTGATAATGGTGCCAGAGCTCACCCAACCAAAACAAAGGATTTGTACAAAGGGCGTCAGCTTCAAGGTCAGTAAAATAGATAAGTTCGGTTTCATGCGTTCCAATGCTTTGTTTATTCACTGCATTAAATTAGAAAGCAATTTCTTACCCTATATCAAAATAATGTATCTTTTAGATACTGCTATATTGATTTGCCAATGAATGAAGTCTTTGCCTCTGGGAGAGTGTATGTAAATATGGGTCTTGAGATGTTGTCAGAGAAAGTAAGGTTCATTTTTCTCAGTAGTTTCAAGGCGGTCACATTTACTTACTGGATTTATTCCTTCTTGTTTGTCATACCAGAAAAGTCAGCAAATATGCCCAGAATAACTTGGCCTGTACTTCATAAACCTTGTTCTAGTAAAATCCATGGGAAGCTGACCTTTGTCTTCAAATCAGTCTAAAAAATGTATCACCTACTTACTATTTTCCAAGAGTAACCTTATGAGGTTAGCTCAGAATGATATTATTTTATTGTTTTCTGTTGCAGGAACAAACCTTGGTGTTTATTAGATTTTTCTCTTTTTTTTCACACTTTTTATAAGCATGTGGGAGATCTTATCTTTGGATAGTTAAGTTATACAAAGTCAGTAGACTCGCTACATTTCTGAAATGGCCTTTTAATACGTTTGAATAACTTGAGATGTAACAGGTTTAGTGATATTGCACGTTATGAGGCAATTATGAACCACTGTCAGCTATTGTAAAGAACCAGAACAAGAAAATAATGTAGGCAGATGTTGTGTGCCATGAAAAATATTTCAGTTTAGCCACCCAGAGAAACATCTAGACAATAATTCTAACTAAACATGCCCATCAGTGTTGAAATGCATACTGAATGAAGCACACATTAATACTGCCTGTCATGAAATGAATTTAATACAAGGCATAATAAAAAAGAAGTTAGAAATATTAATTATATGTTCTTAATACCATATATAATTATATTTTGTGTTCTACATAAAAATAAGTCGGTCATAGGATCAACTGTAAACTGCCCAATTACTGTGGCTGTAAAAATGGGAAGTGTAAATGTAAAAATTGGAAGGAACAGGACAGACAAGGCAGACAAAGAAACATTAATTCAACATTTTTAGATAGCCCTATTATTTTTTCTGGATTTTATGTAAAGCTGTGGGTACAATTCTGGTCATCATTTTCCAGGAAAATGGACATACAGGAAAAGTTAGTTAGCACTAATGTATCAGGCTAAACAGCTACCTTCCAAGAGAAGGCAGATAGCATTTGCATCATTTGAACAAACAACATGAGGTTCAGGGGTGATATTGTTCTCCTGAGACCGTGAGGAAGAGAAATTATTTTGCTCCATGACAATTTTGGCACAATAAAAATAGGTATTACCTACCCCAAATGAATTTCACCTGGGAGCTGTAAAGTGGTTTCCAACTATTAAAACAGTGAGACAACAGCTTTCTAAAGGACTAGTAATGGGGCAGAAAATCTGGTTAGTTATTTAGGTAGATATTGATTACGTTGTGAAAGAGACAGTGGGAGACATGGTTGAATGAGTGAGGTACTCACTCTGCATTATGGCTTGTGACTTAAGATACTGAACATGTATATACTAAGAGATGAAAAGCTGTTTTACACTAAAAATTCACTTTGGATCATGACTTTTACAGCTCTGTCTCCATTTCTCTTCCATCACAAAAAAGGAATGGAGCATATCTGACTTGTAGTTTTGCTGTTTATCTGCTCACAGGGTTCAGCATGTGCCACATAACTCCTTGGATATGCGAATTAGTGGTAAATACACTCTCTCTTGAGAGTCAGGTTGATGATTTTTATCCATCCTTTCATCAGTCAGTCTTGCTTACTGAAGTTGCTGCTGTTGTAACTTCAGGAAAGTTAGCAGGTATTTCAGGGACAGTTTGGGAAGTATTTTACAGTCCTTACTCCGTGAAAGCAAATGAAAAGTTGTCCATCTTCAACCATTTATTTCAAACAACACTTGCATAGTCACAGACATGGATAATTATTTTATTTCATGTGTGTTTGTTCTGAGTGAAAAGAACTCTCAGAGTATAGCAGAGCAGAAGCTGAAGAAAAAAGTTTTGCCCTAAAAGATATCACTTGCTGATCACACGTTTTGCCAGAAATTTTGAAGAAGAATTTGCTAGCTGGGAGGAATGGCAAGTGCAGGATTTTAGTTTTCTATTTCTCATCCAAGCTGGTAGTGCTTTTTTACAGTACAGTAGTAAATGTATTGTTTTTATCCATAATCAAGATACTTTGCCCGTGTAACAATTAATAAGAACTTTCTGTGTGGTAAACTCCTACCTGATAAATTAATTTTCATGAAGTTAGGTCTTTTCGTTTTGTCTTTCTAGTTTGTGGTGTTTTGCATTCTGTGAACTTTAGTCCAAAACCAACTGAAGCAATGTGAGCTGATATAAATTATTATATATGACATGGATTGGCTCTCCCATATCTTATGTTGCTTAATATTTGACTTTAAAATAAGGCAAATACCACCATTTCCTAATGTTTCATAAATACTTGGGTTATTAAAATGGGTTAGCTAGAAAAACCTTTCTCTTCTACCCTGCAGCAGCATAGAGTAAGAACATACCTATGGAATTAAGAGGGGGGAAGAGATTACTTCACAGTTGCAGTTGTGTTAAGGTGTTTTTTCTTTTTCTTTCTCTCAGCTACTCTATGAAATGCACGAGACCTCAACTGGCAGATTTCTCTCTTATCATACAAACATTGCCTCAAGTGAAATTGAGAGGAGTTTTTATGTAGCTTTTTGAAAAAAGGAAATTTAAATCATATCTTGGATAGGTGTGGCTAGTTGTCAGCAAGTAACAGGTAAAATTGCAGAAATGGCTAATACAAATCAACTTTTTAGTAGAAATGAACCACTGTTAGCTTTTCTGTTGTAAGCAGTGGTGCAAAGGTATGTTTGCATTTCTGTTGTCTGAATTTAAATACAACATCTGATTTCTGAGTGGTTCCAGGACTTTATAAAAATGTAGGTTAATTGTATACTTACTTTCAAGGAATAATACATTTTTGAATGAATGGGTTTGCTTGTTTTGCAACTTATATGCAGAAAAATGCGGTAGCCCTGGGTGAAACTGCTTTAACTGCCTACTGTGTAAAACCAGGAAGATTTTAAAACAATTACTTTACTACTATAAATGATGTTAAATAGGATAAACCCACTGGTACATCCTCAGGTGGATTAAATTGGCATAGTTCTGCAGCTGTGCTGATTTATACCACCTGAAAATTTGAACCCATTACATGTTAAGCCAAATATTTTTTAGCAATAATTTGGAAATAAATCAAGATGCATTTTTTGGCAAACACTGATATATTATTAAGGCAAAATTGTAGAAGGTAAGGGCCCCTTGGAGTCTGTGGCAAAATTCCCACTGATTTAAACTGAGCTAAGAATATATCCTCACATCCTAAGAGTAACTTAATATAAAGCATCTGAAATTGAAGGCTAAGCTAATGTGTGTAAGAATGACCCAAGCCACCTGTATCTGTTAAATTGGACTGGAAGTTATACAGTAGTAATTCTTCCCATTAGATTTCTAGTCCTTTTTTAAAGCAAATGCATTTTTCTCAGGTTACGTGTGGTTTTGATCCTTCTCAGAAACTACTTATTCCGAGATAATGAAAATGAAGCCAAAAGTTAGCCTAGAGAATGTCACATACTGGGGAAAAAGAAGGGCCTTTTCTTGTGGTCAGAGTTTTCAAATGTGTGTATTTTGACCTTTTGTTCTCCTCTGCGTTATACAGTAAAATGGAAGTCCTGTGATGAGCCAACACATTCTGTAAAGTGCCTTGAATGGTTTATTTCAGACTTTTGGATTAATGGTGTGTTAAACAGAAATTCAGTTTTCTACGCAGGTTGGTCAAGAGCATTTAAATTAGTATAGCATGAAGGCTAGTTAAGCTACACCTATAGTTTGGTGGAATGAGGTGTAGGTGCTCCTGTATTTTCCTAAAATCATGAGTGACAACAGGTTAAGTTCAGCCAAACTGAATGTCTGGGTCTGTGGATGAATTTTCAAGCATTATATGTATTTTCTAATTTTAAATAATCAGTAAAATATTTTTCAGCATGCACCATCAATAGATGTATATTTATTTATAAATTACATAGACGTACCACTGTACTAATACATTAAGTACAGCGTAAAACTTACCCAACTACAGAAATCAAAAAAGGATGAAATAAAGATGAAATAAACACAATTTTAATTCTTAAAAATTGTATTTATTAGTAGTACAAAAAGTATTTTCTTCCTGCACTCCAATTGATTGTGTTGTGCCCCCCTTGGGCTACATGTACCCTACATGGAGACCAGTGTCTTAGACAATGAATAAGCTACCTCTTCGTGAGGTAATACCTCTTCATGAAACCAGTCTTGCCTCTCCTCTCAGCCTGGAAGGAAGGGACTTGAATATGTAAGAGAGCAAGCCTTCTCTTCTCCAGGCTCAATAACCCCTAATCTCTCAGCCTGTCTCCATTGGAAAGGTGTTCCAGCCCTCAGACCATCTTTGTGGCTCACCTCTGGACTCTCTTCAACAGGTCCACATCCTTATGTTGGGGGCCTGAGAGCTAAATGCAGTTCTCCAGGTGATGTCTGGAGTACATCACCAGAGTAAGGTAGATGGGGATAATCACCCCTCTTAACCTGCTGGTTATGCTTCTTTTGTTGTAG
Source organism: Eurypyga helias (assembly GCF_000690775.1). NCBI lineage: Eukaryota > Metazoa > Chordata > Aves > Eurypygiformes > Eurypygidae > Eurypyga > Eurypyga helias. The sequence continues at coordinate 26,051 of NW_010252473.1, forward strand.
GGCAGGATATGGTTGGCTTTCTGGTCTGCAGGTGCACATTGCTGGCTCATGTTGAGCTTGTATAATCAATCAACTATCTTAATAATAAAAAAATTCCCATAAACTAACCTACAGGTAGTTTTCTGATTTCACTACCTACTAGTGACTGTGTTCTTAGGCATTTTTTTGTCCTATGGGTCTTCATAAGCTTAGTTTAACCTTGGTATTCCAAGCACTTAATATTTTGTCCTCTATATCATGCATGAGTGCTAATTCATTGGTTTATTTCACATTTGTGTTACTTATGAGAAACAAAAGTATACTAACTGCCCAATTTTCCTATCGTAATGGCTTCAACCACTGTGTTTCTGATGCGATAATCTAGCACTGACCCTAAACAGCTTATATTTTGTGGAGCAAAACTCATGATTTAAGTAAGGGGTGAATTATTTGCGGATAAGTACAGTTTGCTTTTGGTTGTTGGCAGTGCATCTTCTTTTTTCCAAAGTTAAAAAGAAATAATCAGAAATGCTCAAACCACAATGATGCAAGACCCATGGCCCAACAACCATGATATAGAGTGTCTTACTTCAAAGACAGCTTAAAAAAAAAAAAGAAAAAAACCAAGAGTGAGTTATGGGGGCTTAACTGCTTTTCCTTTCGAGGTATGTTTCATTATACTTTTACATTTGCTCTGCTTTTGACCATGAGCATATCAGATTTCACAGGATACCAGACTATTTCTCAGCTAAAATGCTGAGGTACCACTACTGGATACCCCACTTTGCTTACTGTAGTTTCACTCACTTCTTCATTTCCTCTGTGTAGTCTGGTACCAACTCCAAGTGGAAAATAATCTTATATTACTACACATTTGAATGACTAAAACTTTGCTTGTTCTTAAAGGTATCAGTTAAGTAATTGAGTATTTCTGATCATAATGCAGATTAGATACATATGCCTGCCTTCCCGTGAGCTTCAAGTTGTTAGGTCAATTGGCATGTAACTTTCTCCACTGAGCTGTGATTTAAAAGGATTATATTTTTATGATGTAACCAGCTTTTTTGCTGCATGAGCTAATATTTAAAATAGCTCATTGTGCTATTGAATCTTAAAGCTCTGCGTTGTCGAACAACTATTTGAAGTTGCTGGTGTTTTGAATGAACCTGTGACTGTCGTCCTGAGCCCTCTACTACTTCATGTACCGAGAGATACTTGGCAAAAAGTCTCTATATCGAGCAGACCTGCCTGGTTAAGTGTTTAAACTACGACCAGGAAATGCTGTTGCAAAGCTGGTGTAAACCTTCACAGCAGTGATGGCAGAACTAAATAGCTGCATGTCAAGGATGGAGGAGGGGGCCTGCCTGGAGCCTGGCTGGGTCTGCAGGGAGGGCTGGAGAGGTGAGACTCAACAGCAAAGTCAGACATATGCTGGAGGGCCAGGCTTGTGCCTCCCCAGCCCCATAGTGCTGTGGGAGGCAGGGGAATGCCTGCTTCCCCTTTCAAAGTAGTGGCTATCTCCTCTAAGGTATGGGGCTGCAGGAAGGAGCCTGACTTCCCAGCCTTTTGCTGTCCTGAGAAACTGGATGCCTTTCCAATACTGTAGGCTTCACATAGGTTAGTGACAACTTGGTGCAGGGCCCTTTTCAAGTTACAGTCCACTGCAGTTACTCTGTGCTGGCAGCCTGAGGCATTGGTGGTGGGGGATGCTGAGCGGGCAGTGATGGGGGTGTCAAAGAGGAGATCTACGTGTCCGCACTGCACTGAGGTTAATGCAACACGAGCGCGCTTGGCAGGTGGGAAGACTGGGATGCACGCTGCGCGCAGGCTGGCATCACAAGCACAGGCTTAGTCAGGGTGCCCTGACGGTAACACAAGAGGTTATTTGAGTAGAGTAGTGGTGGCTTGGGAGGACATTGAGCTAAGGTAGTAGTTCTCACTACTACATAGGTCTCCTGGCCAAACCCCCATGTAAAGAGGGAGGTCTGCAACAGTAAGTCCTGTGTTTCCTGAGGCCACTACCATGGCTTCAGGGCAGCTGATCCTCCAAAGAGGACTTGTTCTCTTTAACCTACAATAGTTTGCTCAGGTTTCTGGATTTAGGAGCTTTGTTATTATTACCCTGTTGTCTGCTTGCATGATTATATTGTAGTTTCCCAGCAGGCAGTTTTTCGCCAGAGAAAGGAAGGCCTGCAAGTTATTTTTCAAGGCTCTGTAGATCACATTTATTTCCTGCACACCCTCTTCTGTCCATCTCTCCATCCTGTCTTTAATTACCAATCATCCGACCACAGTTCTTAATATTGCTTTGGTTTTGCCTCTATTTGTAGTCATTTCTTAACAAAACAATATCTTACCCCCATCCTAAAGTGGAAATATTAATGTCTGAAACAAAAAAAATACTTAAGCACATAACTTAAGAGCTGTTGTGTCTTCCAGTTATGTGTAAATTTGTCTAAAAAAACTACAATGAAAACATTTGAGCTACTAGTAAAGCACCAGTGAAATACACAGCTGTGTCACAGCTAGCAAAAGAGAAAAGCTAGCTAATTAAAGGTGATGCTACTGGCTTAGCAATAGCATTTCATTCATTGCATTATTTAATATTGACCTATAATTTAATGTTGATTTTAAAAAGCTATATTAGGAGTAATAAACACTGACTTCATTTGCTTCTCAGCATTAAAAAAAATGCTGGAGGCTATGCCAAAGAATATAAATTAATAAACCTTACTTGTTGCTGTCTTCTTTTTCCAGCCAAATCCCTTGTTAAGTTCAGCAGCCCTGCCTGCTGTGCTGCTCTGTGCCATCAGGTCCTGCTCTCAGCAGGAGCTGAGAAAGTCCTTGCAGTGGGACACCTCTGGGGACACATGCCCAGAAAGGCATGTTCTCTGGTGGCTGGCTAGCTTCCTGGGAGGTTGTCACCCAGCAGCTTTACAGTCACTCCCTCTGCACCAACACTCTCCAAAATGAGTTTCTGGTTGTGTTTTTTTGTCTTCTGGCCCAAAGAATGAGTGAGAGAATTCTTTCCCCCAGAAGTGCCTTTTCTAAGTTCGAGTGCGCAGAAAAAGTCCACTGACCCTCATGAAGTTGTGCTGGTTTGCACTAATCAATATAAATATGTAGGCACATGCTTTGGTGATTTTGCCGTGGATTCTGGTAAGGATGGACACTTTTCTTCCATTTTTAGTAGGGAAATGATTATTTTGGAGTGAAAGTACATATACATACATACATACATGTATATAAACGCATATATTTGTTTTCTCTTTGGTGAGAAGTAATAAACTAAATGAAGCCTGTACCATAAAACTTCAGTAAAGCTGAAAAAGCACATTTCAGAAAGATATTTTAATTCCTACCTTTAATTTATCTATGCATTTTAATTCATACATTTAATCCATAATTTAGTGCCTACAGTGTTCTAAATCCAGCAATGAAAAAGCAGTTCTCTACCTCCACGTGGTGTAATTTGGCTTGGATGTTTCTGAACTGCTTATAGGAAGGAGCCCACTCATTAACAAAGATCACAACAAGAACTTCTTACTTAAAAGCAAATGCTGTCTTCTTGCACATCAGTGAAAGTCTGGACAGACTTTGTAATGCCATGGCATATTAACCTGTAACAAGAAGATATAATGCACAGAAACTCAGAGTGCATGACTAGTCATACCACACTCGGCAGAGTAGGAAAATCTGTCATAGGCTTGTAGTCATCACACCAAAGAAGGGGTAGATATCTTCAAGGATTCATTCCTACCCATTCAAGCAAATCGTCACTTTGGTAATATATAAAAGTAGAATAGAGATTTTGATATATAAATATTCAATGAGTTCAGATCCTTATGCTAGGACTGTGTCTCTGTGTCCCATTGGTATATGTTTTAGGTTGAGTCTCTTTCTGGAAGTGCCTGTCCCCCATAGAAGGGAGCAAGCATGACTAACATCAATAGTTGAATATATTTTCATAGCTCAAGTTAAATGACATAGTTCCCACCTTACCTGAACAGATCATGAAAATGAACAGCTGTGGTATTCCACAAGCAGTGAGATACAGCCTGGCTTTGTCTCTGCTGTGGTCGATGGTACTCAGCTGCAATTGGATTATGCAGCAACAGTTCTTCTTGCCCTGTTCTACTCTAAAGTGCTTTTAGCAGGGAAATAAGTCTGATAGTACTATTAGGGTATGAAAGTATCTGTTTGAAAAATGGCATTTTTTGGATACTCCTTTATCACACTTAAGTATTTGGAATATTACCTACACTGTGGATAATAGGATCAGGAGGAGGAGGGGAAGAGGAATGACTAATGGTCTCTGAAACCAATTTAGTCTAATGAAATCTTAAATTTCATTCACCTTAAGCTAACACTTCATGTCGACTGCCCAGCCCTGTTTACTGATGACAAGCCCTGAGCCTCTGTGCATGGACTAATACCCTCTACTTCAAGAGATTTCTGTTGGTCAGCATTCAGCTGCTCAAAAGCACATGGCATTTAGCTCTCCCTGCGGATAAACAGGGATGCTCTAGAATTGCGAGCTGTCAGCCACCCTTCTTTGCTACTTAACATTGCATATGCTTACATTTTTGTATTTATTCTTTTTTTTCTAATACTCAAAAGAAGGAGGAAATGAATTTATGTAAAAAGTTTTGATGCAGAGATTAACCTAATCAGGAAGTCCAAGAGGAAGTGCAAAACAGTGCATGCTAAACATCTTTATTTCTTTTAGTAAGGTCTCTGCAGAAAATATATATGAGTATTAAGAAAATCAAGGTACTTATTTTCTTTTAAAAGAAGTCTGAAGTTTACGATGAAAAGAACTCAGACCCTTTTAAAACAGCTGCTTCTAAGTACATGATTTGGTTGTAAGTACATGACTACAGATACTGTCTGTGTCCAGTGTAAAATCCTAGCATAAGCGGAGTGAAACTTTGATCACATTGGAACCTCAAAGGGATTAAAATATTTGCCTTCATTGAACAAACTTTGATGCTGTTATCCTAAAGCTACTAAGCTTCAAGAAATGCATTTGAAATAATTTCTGGTACAGTGAAGACATGGGAGAGGTATCTTATAATAACTTCGGGCAACTGGATTGCAGTTCATGAGTGAGGAGTAGAAAAACAACACAAGAGGGGAAGGTTGATGTAGAATAAGCCCAGTGTTTTGTGCCAGAATGCCTGCAAGCATTATTGTCTTGCAATCTGAAAGATGGCAGGAAAAACTCCTATGACTGAATGGAAATGGTGAAAACCTTTTAGTCTGCCAGGGCTGTAATCATAATGAAAAATGACACCTGAGCTTTATCACGACAATGAGTGGGAATTGCATAATAAGACGTTATTTCCTCTAGGAAGCATAGTATGGGGCTTCTCCTTTTTCATCTGATAGGATATAAATGAAAAAACATGCTGTTGATTTGTAAGTCTGTTCCCTGCAAAATGGATATTCTGCTTTGTTGTGTTTTCATACTTGGATACAAGTTTTCCTTGATTATTTGGCAGAAACAGCTCTCATGTTTAATCTGTAGATGTGGAAAAAAAATATTTACATTTCTGAATGAATCTATACCTGCAGCTATATTTTCAAGAAGGAACAGCAATGGTCAGGCATTTATTGTTTGCATTTAATCACTTGGCAAAGTGTTCCAGTTTTGAAATAAAATAAGCACTTAGTTCCCAGTGAGTTCAGTGGGATTTTCAGTTCTCAGCAACTTTGAAAATACCCTGTACTGATAATGAACCACTCTAGTAATTTTTGGTTTGTATCCAACAGTGACTTTCTGAAATACAGGCAGAGTTATGCAGTTAGGGCTTGTGAAAAATTAAGCCAGTGCAAGACTTCCCACTTCCTAACATTTTGAGTAAGTTAATGTATAATATAGAAATAGCAGCAGTTTTGGCTGTTGAGTAATGACTGAAAGTGTCAAGCAAGGAGTTCGGCTCACATGTGAAAAGCACACAGGAAAATAAACAAGGTGAAGTCAAAATTCTTGATACTCTGATCTCACATCAGTGGGTACATTTTTCAGAAGAAAATTTAGATTAGCCTGCTGCATTAATCTTTTTGCTCACTTACTTCTGAGAAAAAGACTCTCTGACAATCAGAGTGTATTCAATGCTCATGTTTGCTAGATACTAGCATGGTTTACCTGAGAAGTCCAGTGGAACTGGTCACCAGTGTAAGAGACAAATCTGTGTTGCATGCTCTCACTGAAGCTGATTTTATTTTAGAAGTACAATGTTAGTGTTAAGCAGAGTTTCCAGCCGAGGCTCAAAGGTAACGCCAGGTTATGTCCTCCTAGTCATGAAGGGCAAACACATGTTTGAGTATACACGCTGTGTCTTGGTAAGGAGGTGCTGCAAGCCTTGATGCCACCACAGCTGGAGGTCGGCATACCTGCTGCTATTAATATGGAGAACCTGGGACCAGAGCTGAGCTTGGGAAGTCTCCGTGCTTAGTACAGTTAATTGTTTGTATCACAATAGTTTATAGTTCTAAGTCTGGGATCCCAGTGTTCTGGGCACTTTGCAAACACAGAATAACAAGCTGATTCCTGGCAAATTTACAGTCTAGCTGATTGCAAAGCCACTTGGACAATGGGTGGACAGATGCCATCAACTGAAGAGACAGTGAAAGTTCCTGCCAATTCCTCAAAGTGCTTCAGTCTGCCAACATGTGTCACCTCCGTTTCATGCTGGCTGAGCTTCAGCCAGCTGGCTTTCCTCCAGGGCCCATTTTGTATCAGGTATTTAGAATGCATTTCTCTGGGCTCAGTGAAGAGATGTGGAACAAATATTCTTGTTCACAAAGATGACAGTGTATACAAGACTATCCCAATGGTTTTCAAAAACATGATGTTATTCCTCAGTTGCAATACAACTTGTAGGCTTCCACAACTGAGAGCCCTCAAGGAGGAAATGATATTACTCCATAAAACATCTGGGAATTCTTTCAAAGGATTCAGAATGCTTCACAAGATTCAGAAATTTGCTTCTCTATAGCACAGCAGGGGTGCTACTGTTCATAGATTCCTGATGTTAGTATATGGCAAAAATCCATGAATAATTTTAGGAAATAAATTATTCACAAATTTTGCAATTTACTCTTCTGAAATTCTTGAATTTGTTTGCTATCTAGAAATGTCTTTGGGTAAAGCCTCTTGCTCTGTAAGTCATCCACAAGCAATTCATTGTAAATATTCCTAAAATACAATGTATGACCTGCTAAAACCCACATTCTTCTTGTGATTAGTCCCATTAAAATCAAAGGAACCTTTACATGTGGTTGTAAAGTTAAGCCCAGGCATAAGTGTTTGTAGGACGAAGGTTTAGGTTGGTTCCATAACCCTTGATATTCTATGTGCTATGTAGTCTCTGATAGCTAAATGAGATGCAGGCACTCAGAACATGTGGAAAGTCAGGGGGTTTCAATCACATTCTTCTTGTGATTAGTCCCATTAAAATCAAAGGAACCTTTACATGTGGTTGTAAAGTTAAGCCCAGGCATAAGTGTTTGTAGGACGAAGGTTTAGGTTGGTTCCATAACCCTTGATATTCTATGTGCTATGTAGTCTCTGATAGCTAAATGAGATGCAGGCACTCAGAACATGTGGAAAGTCAGGGGGTTTCAATCCAAGGGTACTACTCCTATTCCCTAACTTGAGACTTACAGAATCTCTCCTTAGGAGTTTGAATTTTGTGTTCTTTGAGAATATAATCCAGATTTGAAAGTAGTGATCCAATTTCAAATTAGCTTTGGAACACAGTTAAATGCAAAGCAAAGGTTATTGAATCAAATTCACTTAAGAATCAGAATTAATGGTTCATTGGCTTTTTTAATGACTTATCTATACAGATCCTCCTGTGCAGTGAACATTATAATGGTGAAAAGTACCAATAAGCAATGAGTTCCTAGGTTTTGTAGCCATCTCGTTATTACAGGAAGTGTTTACTAGAGTTGGGAAGATTTGTTCACATAAACTAAACCTGGAGTTTGAAAAATTTAGCTAGATCTCTGAAGACAAAAGCAAAATCTAGGCATAGCTATTGACTGGCATATTCAACTATGTAGTTAGCTGCATTATATGTACCACATATCTGGTGGTGAAAAGAATAAACTGCATTTTGGATTTAACAAATAAATTGCATTTGGCATTCAGTTCTACAGTCTCATTCTCCCTTATTCCTGTGTGTCTCTCATTTCCAACATTTCAAGCATAAAAAGCTCCATTAGTTATGTATGTATGTATGTGTATATGTGTGCATGTAAGTAATCACCAGTGACTAAAAAGAGTTACTCCTTCATGTATGCTGGAGATTTCCATCTCCTTAATTTCAGTTCAGACAAGTAATATTTAAATGGTCATAGAATAAGATCTCTGAACCACTGAAAATGAAAGATTGCTGGGTTTCTGTTAAGATATATAGCACATATTTCCACCCTTGGATATTTTTCAGTGTATCTGGTATTTGATCCACTAGGCTTTGAATTCAGAAAGTCAATTTTAAGTTATTTAGAGTAGTATTTTATTAGTTAGAATTTTTATCTCCCTGTGAGATTTTTAGTAATAATTCACAGTATCAAAGAAACAGCTGGAAGGATATAAAATATTCCTATGTTTAAATGTTTTAAAACTCTCTAAAGTATTTATACAAGACAGTTTTGTATTCTTTTTCGCCAAATAACACGTGCTTGTATAGGGTTTCTGAAGGTTCATTGGTGTATAGTTTCTACTGGTGTTTGTTTGGGGTGATGTGTGCTTGTAATTTCACCATGCAGGAATAACGTGTTTCTGATTTACACATATTAAAAGTTTTTATATGATAGCTTACATAGCCCTAAATATAAACCTGTGTTTATACTAACATGCACATGTGTGCATTTGGAGATCCTCTTATGCCTCTCAACTCACCTCCTGTGAAAGGGTCTTAAACGGATTCTAATATTAATATGTTGAAGCCAGGTCAATAGAGTTTTCCCATGTATTTAATTGAACTGAACCCATTCTGTGAGCTGTATCCTATTTCTGCTGTTTGTAATGAATTGCTGTAACATATTTCAGAGAAACAAATTACAATTTTCCTTAGCCTTACTCCAGCTGACCATACTATTCAAATTTAAGATAACAGTAGTTTTGCTATCAGAATTCTAAAATTTGTTAAGTGCCATTTTATTAAGAATAAGAGAAATAGGTAAATACATATTATGTCAGTACTTTCTCTAACATTAGTTGATATCATCCAGATGATTATATAGATAGCTGTTTGAAAGTAGCTTTGGAATTGACTTAGTAAATAATAGTTTATTGGTATGCTTGGCAGTTACTTGCTTGTAAGAAGATCTTTGTTTTATTTCATCTGTAAAACTATAGTTCACATTCTGCTTCTAATTCATTCCTTTGAATTGAAAATAATCACACTGTAAACAGATCTGTTAGGGTTTATAGTGGTACAAATGACATGGTAAACCAGGACTGTATATGTACTGATCCCTATGAAGAGCTCAGTATAGAGAACTCTGATATTTTCATTAGTATTTTAATTGCTTTTTGTTTCACAGAAGAGAAGAAATAAGCGAGGTGCAGTAGCAGGGGTTGCTAGAATGTTTCAAGAAGCATCAGTGTTACAAACCAGGTCTCTCTTAACAAATACTAGCTTTACCTGAAGAGTGGTGCTGGGGCCTGGCGTGTAAATGTCATGTCTTCTGCTCTCCAAATATCTGAGCAAAGGTTTGTTCCTCTGCTTCTGTTCTCCTTCTCTGGAGTGAGGCAGGTCAGGTGCCAAATTCTGGAGCATCTGCAGGATGTGAGGTTGGGGTGCCACCAGCACCCCTGTGCTGGGAAGACTTGGGAGAATCACCTCCTTCTGCATGTGGCAGTGAGGCTGCCTTGCTCAGTTGTGAGTCTGGGCTGGGGATGAGATGTGATGAATGAGCTCTTTGTATCTTGTCAGTGGGACCTAGTAAGGATTTTGTACTATTCTCCTACCAGGGGTGGGATGAACAGCTCTGGCCAGCCCACCTTTCCTGTAGACACGTGTATGTGCCTACATTGCTTTCCTAAAGGTTGTTGTGTCATATTCCTTTGGGGGAGAAGAGTTACTCTATGCTCTGTGGGTGAACTCAGCAGCCTCAGGCAATTCTGGGTTCACTGCACATACAATGTGATTCCTTGAGCATATCCACGCTCTATATTTATCAATGATTTCTATGCAACTTAAAGCTACTGAGTGATAGGTTACCATGTACAGCACTAGAAATGGCCACATTTTCCACCTCTTCTTATCTGTTCTGCATACTTATCTTCCAAATTTCTTGTGGAGACCTGTCAACAAATTGGAGTCTACTTAAGCATGACAGAAAATCTCCAGCCCTTACAACTGTGTCTTAACATCTTTTCTCTTAGAAAAGCAGGAAGAGTGCTTCTGAAAAAATATGATTGATGCATCTTATGCTGCATACATATCAAAGGACTACTTTCTGTATACAGTAAGAGGTTTTTTTTCCCCCTGCAAGCCAGGACACTTTGTTAATTAAGGCCTTTTGGTAAATATGTCTCTTCCTCCTTAATCTTTTAGTGGAATCCAAGTTTTCCTATCTGCTTGTGCTATGCATACTTCTGCATAATTAGAACACCAAATGGGTTGTAGAGGTTGGGATTATCTAAACTAAGTAAACAACACCTACACAGAGTTCATGCTCTAGAAGTCATTGACGTTGCCATATCGATTTGAACCAAAGCCATGGATAAAAATAATTAATATTAGATATACAATCCCAGTGTCATATTTTGAAAGGAAGTATGTTTCTTTGACTGAACTTAGTCTGGTTCCTACAGACTCAAAAGAAGCAGCTTTCTCTTATTGAAAAATGACTTTGTTTCCTGAATTACTTTCATTTTTACTATTTTTTCATGAAACTGCAATGAATTCCTATTGTGAGCTGAGCTAATGTTATTTTTTTGCAAACAAATATCCCTTGTTCTTGCTTCTTTTCCCTTGTTCTTCCTTCCCTTTTTCTTTTCCCTTGTTCTTGCTTCTTGACTAAAAAAAAAATCAAGGCAAACAGAGCCACAACATCTGTGTCTCACATGTTTACAAGCCCATTTCATTCATTCTATGAGCTGTGCAGAATTTATATGTAGCATTTTGTTCACTAGATGTGTTTGTTCAATAGGAAAAGTTTAATCCAATAGGGATTACAAAAAGATCACTCATTTGAAGTTCCTATAAGAACCACACTTCTTAAGACAGGTATTTTGACCCTTGTATTAACAGGGTGCGCAGTTCTGTTGGAGCCAAGCTCGTGGTTCAAGACATGCATCACACAACTTATTGCAAACTTGGCAACTGAATCAAGGAAAGAGATGAATGTGCAGTGCAGTGGCTGGACATGTCAGGTCCAGGAATCAGGCTTTAATTTATGGCTCCCTGTATGGCTTGGTAAAAAAGAAGGCACACTGCTGTGGTGCTGGCATTTCCGATGTTTAGAAAAACAGGGCCCACTGTTCATTGCAAGTTGTTTTGACTTTTGAAGTTCATTAATTTCTCTGACATAGGCAGGTGGCTTGGTGAAACTAGGGTTATTTGGGAAAGCTATTTACTCTTCTGGGAGAGTAAAAACTGTATGGTTTATTCTACAGTGAAACCTTGTTTTGTCAAATTCCTCAGCTGCTTTAGCTTTAGGCTTGGAGACCTAGCTAAGCGTGCGGGTGAATGCTTTGTTGTTGCTAGCTCTCATTCATATCTGGCTGTGGGGTATCTTGTGGGCAGGCTTCACTTGATAGTCGCTTCTTGTAGAAAGCTGGGGAGAAAAGGAGGAATGTGAACAGATACACACTGCTCTGATTCTTTACAATCCACACAAGGAAAGTCACCCTGGGAAGCAGGTCAGAAAACTGGTTTATGTGAGAGGCATGCATTTCTTATCATGAAACTATTACCTGAATGAGTCCATTAAACCCAGACTTCATGTTCCAAATCAAACCTGGTCTTCTGGAGGGAGGGTGGAAAAGAAAAACACATTAGAACCACTGGATCTTACTCTAACTGTAATGTTGTGCCATTCTCTTACTTCAGGAAGATATAGCTGATATACAGAAAGTGAGCTCATTGTGGGGTACTTTGAATGTCTTGATGCTGAAGGTTTCCCTCCTCCTAAAATTAATTTCAGAAACTGTTTAACTGTGCAGAAAGAGAATGGCACCTTGTGTGCCTTAAATCTCAGATGGCACTCGTAAGTGGGCCCATTTTGCATCCTAATACTGAGGAATACATTTATTTTTTTGAAATATTTACTTAAAAATGTATTTTATATTAAAGTAGGGATTCGTGCCCTGTGCATAGGCTCAAGTTTTCCCTCACAGATTTGTTTTCTCTCTCAGTTGCTTGGCTTTAACACTTTCCTTTAGTAACATTTGTAATTTGGAGACAAACAGGAATTAATTGGGTTAATTTGACTTTGACCAAAACAAAATTTGAACTCCTTTCTTCAAAAGCAAAAGATTCATTCCCCAATCCCTTTAGCCCCCCCTTTCCTTCTTTGTGATTTATCTCTGTTTACAGAGAAAGCAGAACACTGTACGACAGGACAGATAAAGTGAGGACATTCTATACTCATTATATTTTCAGTAGAAACTACAGATAAATGCCTGTCATAAAAGAAAAGCAGTTTATTGTTAAAATATGCTTTGATAGCTAGGCAGTTATATTCTTTTGCACTGTTTCCTGGTAACTGTTTCAAAACACATCAGTGGCATTAACAGAATCTCTCAAATACCTGAGACATGAAAAGTGATCCTTTTCATGCACAAAACCCAGAAAACAGAAAAAGTAAAGGTCACTAAAAATTATTGTAAAACCTGAATTTGGAAATCCCATCCTCTGCCCTTGTCTTGATAGATGTTTCTATCTTTCTAAATCCATGAAATTCATAGATCATATTCATTCTGCTCCAGCAGATCACAGGCATCAGAAGAACACAAGGTACACTTAATATTACAGTTTTACTATGTCATGTCAATAAGCATAAAGTTCGGTGATGTTTTTGAAGGTACTCTGTGAGAACCCCAAATTCCCTTTCCATTTAAAATTTAGACAACTAAATGAAACCTTTTCCATTAAAAGAAAAAAGCTGATTGAAATGAAACTTGTACTTGTGTTGTGAATGGAAATATAACTATCAAATTCAGATAGAACCACTGAAGTACCCTATGCTTTTTGTTGCCCCCATGAATGTTCTTTCCTATTTTTTTTTCTCTTTCCATGATGTCTGAATGTTTGATTCCTTCCAGCTCCCCTGTTTTTCCAGTGTGCTCTGAATTCAACTTTGTTCTACTGGAAGCTGTATTGTCTATCCTCTTTATGTGTCTTAAGGGAAACATTTATCTTGAATAATAGACAAGTTAAGTACTCAATTTTAAACTGAATGTATTTAAAACTAGAAAATAAAATCCAACAGATTTAATGAGTTCCTATATCAAACAACAGGCTTCTCTTGTGTATATGCACTGCTGAAAAAATATGTAAACAGTGGCTTATAGTATGGCAGAATGATAAAGTGCTGCTTAAGCATCAATTCCCACAACTCTATTGTTTGTTAAGGCAGAAAACCTTGGGTCCTAAACATGTGAGGCAAAAACCTTATTTACTGAGAATTTGACTCTTGAGTCTACAAAGTGCAGTGGCCTTGAGCCAGCAAAGCACTGAAGCCCATGCTTTTCTTTAAGCACATTATTTAATTTAGTGAGAGCACTCTGTTGACCTGCTTGCCAGGCTTTTTGAAATACGTTGGTAGCATTTCTGTAGACCACGAAGGATTAAGCCCTAACTTAAAGAACGTGCTGTCCAGTCTAATGTTGTTGTTATTTTTCTGAAGAAAATGTTTTAGTATAGCAATAGGCACTCTCTTTGTTCTGAAGAATTTGTTCACAACAAAAGGAACCCTTCTGTGGACACACAATAGGTCGATGATTAGAGCACTCAACTGAAGAGGAAAGGACCTAGGTTCAAATCCCTGATCCAAACCAGACAGAGGAGGGAATTGAACCTGACGCTCTGGTGTCAGAGATTAGGGTACTCCACTGGGATAACAGCAAGCCAGGTTTCAACTCCCTTCTCTGTCTGGTTTGGATCAGGGAGCTGAAACTCAGTCTCCCCCATCTCAGCTGCGTGCCCTCATCACCAAGCTATTTGGCCAAGATGGGATGGGGTGTTTTGTTCTTAAAAAAAAAAAAAAAAAGCTCAATCTGCACCAGCCTAAATTCTAAATTACCCAATCCTGACACTTTCCACATGATGGAATTGTTGTTTCCTTGCCAGACCTAGAGAGAGATACTTCGTGGTCACATACTGAAAACGCCAGAAGCAATAGGAAGATATAAAAACCCTCTGCTTCTGGAAAAGCAGCTAAAGATGCTGAGATTTAGCCATGTTATCCACGTGGCTTTGGCAGAAGCAGAGAAAACAAAGCCACCAGAAACCTACTCATGTGAACTCCAGAGCTATCGCAGTGAACTAAAGTTCTTTGTGGAGGAGAATGGGAGTGGAAGATTAACCTTCTGTCAATGTCAGTGCTGTCAGAGGTGTCTGTGTCAGAGCACAGGCTGTCCACGTGGGTTCACTTGAAACTTTAAGCAACGGTTTCCCCACTGGTTTACATTCCTCTCTTCTCTCTCTTGGCTTTCTACCTGGTTCTCTCTAATTATCCATGCTTCTTTTCCCCTTTCCCTACCCTGACCATGTATTCATGTCCTCCTTCTGCCCACAAAGTTGTTCTGTCTTATGCTTTGGTCTTTGGGATGGCACACATAGTTGAACCCTGCTGCAAAACCTTCTGTGAATGAATGTGTTTATATCAGTTGACAGAAATGGATGGATTTAACTGTTTATCTTGTCCTGGCAATCCACACACACATATTGAATTTCTTAATCTAATCCCAGGCATTTTTAAAGGTTTAAGGATCTTTATTTTCTGATTACCTTCTCTTCTGTCTTCTGATTTTAACCAGCAGATCACCTATTAATTTTTGACAATATCTAGCATGTGAACCCTTTTATAACTATCTGCAGAGGGCTCAGTTTACACTGGTGATATAAAGTTCATGGACTGAAAGTCCGCGTCTGTTGGACTTCGCAGTGCTGGGTACCTCCAAGTATGAAGTGTGGACCTCTATTTCTGAATAAGAGTTCTTTACATTCATTCACTTGAGATGGAAAATGACTGCTGTTTACTAAATCAACATTAGTGTGCATATTTATACCAAAGAAGTATTCACAGGAGAATTAGAATGGAAATGTGGGTGTATGAATTATAATCAGAGTCATTATTTCAGTTCCATTCACCAACAGGCAAGCACTTACTCTTGCTAAATGCATGGCTGGAAATCAGTTTATTATACATGCACAAGAGGGACACAGTTTTGCTGGGTATGAGCATTTGGCATGCTGCTGTACATTCAGACTGTACTTTCCCCTATCCCCTGCAATGCCCAGGGCACAAGGATATAATGTGATGGCTTGTTTCCCTCTCTTTCCATTTATGCAGAAGCAGGCAGCAAGATGCATGAGAAACTCCTTCATGTGTTGCTGTGTTATCAACAAATGAGATTTCATGGCCTGTTCCAGAAATAGGACATGCGTGCTCCTATAATTATGTACACATGCTGAGTACTCTTGCAGCAGTCCATGTCATGTCAGCTTGTGTATAAAATGAGTTCATGTTATTTGCAGACCAAGCCTGACTGCTGGAGGGGTATGGTTGGGTATTTCTCTGTCTCTTTGCTTCCTCTTGAGTCCCATGGTCAGTAAGCCTGAGACAGTTTTCCCTTTTCAGTAGCCTCTCTCCTCTGCCATATCAGGTATTACCTGCTACTACCAAGTGAATGAATCTGGCAACTTGATTAGCATTAAACTCCACAACCTCTGCTGAAGTTGACAGGGTGAGGTTCTTCACAAATACAAGGAAATCCAGACCTTGTCCTGGCTGCAGGATATTCCTAGCTGGGTTCCGGACCAAATGCAGGACGTGTAGCCCATGAGGAAAACAGACCACACTGTACACAATGAAACTAGCAGACAGTGCAGTGGTCCAGTGACGAAACTGTCCTCATAATCCATAATGGAGTGCTATCATGTAATTGGATCTCCGTGCTGTAAAACGACCCAAGGCACTTTGTAATCAAACCACATGCTGTAAACTATTTTACATGAAGTCAGCTGCATTGCATCCTTCCTGGCAGACACTTTAGAACCATAATTACATTCATCTCCATCTTTAATTTACTTCATTGTGCTTCTGTCATTGCAGGATCTTTGCTACCAAGTGCTATGTGTTCATTTCCTCAGTGCTTACTGTAAATTGCAAAATAAGGGTGACATGATTAACTCTGAATTGCCCTGCTTTTTGTGGGATGAAGTCAAGCTCATCATTACTTGAACATTAGTTTATTGTGGTTTAATGAGGTACACACTATTATGTTTGGCTTGGGGAATCTATTCCAAGTAGAGGTCAATTTGCAAAGAAATTTGGTTTGGAAACCTGCTGTAGCTAGAGATCTCTCCCTGTGTCAACCCTAGAGAAGTAAGCTGGGTAATGGCAAATTAGGAGTGGATCTTCATTTTAAAATTAAATGAATAGTGTCTAATTACTAAGGCCTGGGCCTTCAGTCTGTCATAGTATGCCCATATCCTTCTGCAGGAACTAAGGGTGTTTTTTCTGCATAATAACATACTCTGTAAAAGCGTCATACTGAGCAATTGTAAGGCTCTA
This sequence comes from Eurypyga helias, assembly GCF_000690775.1. Taxonomy (NCBI): domain Eukaryota; kingdom Metazoa; phylum Chordata; class Aves; order Eurypygiformes; family Eurypygidae; genus Eurypyga; species Eurypyga helias. Next base: position 42,797 of record NW_010252473.1, read on the forward strand.
CTTATGCTTTTATATTAGTCATTTTACAGCTTTTTTATTTAACACAGGATGAGCCAGTGAGATTTGAAATGGTATTTGCAGATGAAGTCTGTCATGTTTAATGGAAAGTGTCTACAGAGGTAACACAACTGCCGATCTCAAATTAAATACTGCATAAAGAGAGAGATATTTTTGTGATGCCAGTTCCCAAGGACTGTTTCATTCCACAGTGTTCAAGTAATGCTTTAATGTTTCTTGCTGACTCTTGTTTCATTTCAGTTACTTCCACAATTTCCATTTTACAAACTTCTTTTAATCACTGCTGTAAAAACTCATTCTGAGTTAAAATTCAGTATATAGTTAATGTTCCAAGAAATGGCCATGCCTGCCTCCCCTTATTCCCAGCTCCCCTCTGTGCTGGAAATACAATCTAAACCTTTCATTTGCCAGTTATGGGAGGGAGAAAAAAATAACCAGACAAAACTGTGGAAAAGTTGTATCCTAATTCAAATTCAGCACTTTTAGGAATCTGTATAAGCAAAATAAAGTATAGATAAAAATTCTGATACTTCGCCTGCCTGCTTGCAGTATAGCTCGATCTTCAGCCTCCTTTCCTCTCCTGCCTCACCCATCACCTTTCCATCTCATCCTATATCATCCAACAGTATGCATTGTGACCTTGTAGCAGTGACTTAGCTTAGTAATTGCTGGTTCTGCTACCACTTTCATTTCTAGCATAGAGAGACACCGAGTCACTCTATCTGTGGGATTCCCAATTTGTGAGACACAGGTTGGAGTTGCTCTGTACTATCTACATTTGGATTATTAAAAAAAAAAAAAAAAAAAATTTCAGAAGCGCATTTGAAAAAATCCATCATGTATGTGACACCTTTTGAGGGACTGAAAGGCACCTTTAAGGAGTAAAGGCCTTACATCTTCATCCATCCTGTGTTATGAAAGTGTAAGAACCACAGACTGACATGAAGGTTCTGCTCTGCTCTCCAAAAACCTTGTGTCACTTTGTAGGCAGGGACTCTTCAAAAATAGCCCTTACATGAATGTGTGCTGCTGGACTGACAGCTTCTAACTCAACTCTGAATTTCCTTCTTTTTGCTTTAATGACCATCGGTTCTTAATATCTGAATAGAGAGCTTTTTTGTGGCTTTAGCTGAGACTGGATCCTTTTGGGATCTTCATCTGATGCCTCCAATGGTAAAAGTCTCAGTAAGAGATATCCAGAAAGGTTAAAATCAACAACGGTTTTTAGAAGAAGCTGTTTTTCATGAACATTCCCAAGGAGCAGGCTGCTTAGATTAATTAACTAATGTAAAAAACATCCCCACTAAGCAAGTCCCCACAGTTCAATTTTTCCAGCAGGAGACCAGAATTATGCACCTTATTTCTGAGGTCACTTCCATAATTGCAACAACATACATTTTTTGTAATAGCTTTTCCTTTTTAATGGATATTTAAATGGAGGTAATTAAATATGGTTATTTCATACCTATCTCCTGAGAGGAAACATAACAGCATGATGAAAATACAAGTGAATTGGAAGTAATAAATGTCTACTCAAAAGGACTGCATTTTGACTCTGTAAGTAATACCAGTTGTTAATTGTTAAGACTCTCAGAGTGATAATGTTGAGATTCAGACACCTGCCATACCATACCAAACTGTGTTCCACAACACTTCAGTTTAATAAGTTATTCCACAACACTTCAGTTTAATAAGTTATTCTTGAAAGTGTTACAGCTTTCGGAAGTACTAGCTGTGTATCTCAGAGATGGGACAGTCACGGAATGTGGTGTGTAAAGCAGAAGTATAACCTCTTGAAAATCAGACCCAGTTGCTTTTTTCTTCTGGACTTTTTTGGGCCGTTTTCTCATTCTGAAACTCATCTCTCTGTGCCCTAATCAGTGGGCTGAATTACTTGTGTCATGGTGCCAACACTTCAGACAAATATGTTGTGTTTCTTACACTGGAGCTGGACCAAATGCCTAAATTGCGGGTCATGTTAAATGTAAGGCGACAAGCCTCTGTAGGTTAGGACTTTGCATTGGCAGAGGTTGAACCTAAATGCTGAGAATTTCAGATTCTTCTCCACATACTGAAATATCTTTGACCTCCAAACATGGTGTATAAATTGCAAGACAGTGACTACCTTATAAAAATACCAGCTGTGTTGTGTCCAGTTAGGCAGCTAAGGAGCAAGACCTCCTTATCAACTGAGTTTTCAAAATTCTTCCTGTTCCCAGTCAAAACTAGAAAGGTAAGAGTCTACAAGAGAACATTTTAAAAGCCCAAATAAGGTTGACAGACCTTTTAAAGTTCTGCTTTGAGTTTTGGATGGTGTCTGAGAGGATTACAGTGTTCTAGCTGTTCGATCCTGCCTGTTTTCCTAGTGACATCTCTGAACTTTTAGCAGCAAGAAATTTGCTTCTCAAAAGCCTTTCAAACTCTCATGGAAGAAAAAGCAAACTAAAAAGTGATCATCAAAACTTAGTCATTTCACATTGCCTGTGTTATGCTGCGATGTTCTGATTCTCCTTTTCTTGTTTAACGGTATTACAAGAACTGAAATAAATGTAATGAACTGCTTTTCCTATCACCAAATGGCCTAGCCTAACTTTGTCACTCAGTTGCCTGCAAAAATGTGGGTCTGCTATGAACATTATCCCCTCTTTCCACCACTTCTACCCAAAGAATAACAGAGTAGTTTGAGCCTAAATGAACGTTCAAACCAGCTACATATAGAATTCAGCAGCAGCAGTTTTCCATCACCTGGGAGAGTAAGTTAGCTGTCTGGGCTTCCTCAGTAGTTAATGGGGAAAGAGAGATACATGTTAAAGGAGATTGTGCCCTATTCTAAGAAAAAGTTTAAGGTAGTTGGGATGAATGCCTTCTGAATGGGTTCCTTTATACTGAATTAAATAACTGTTATGGGCGAGACACCACATTTCAGGAGGCTCAAGTTCAACAAATCCCACGCAAGGCGCTTTGGTATGATACGAATGCTGGGGATTGAAGGGTGGGGCCTTGAAAGAACTTCCTTTGTTATCTCTTTTGTTCCCCTCCCTCCCCCCCTCCCCCCCAAAAAAAAAAATTAGAACAGAAAGATCATTTTAAAATAGTAACAAAAATAAATGTATATGGAGAACTGAAATCTGCTTCCTGCCCTTCAGAAATAATACTTTTTTCCTGTAAGACATGGAGATCTGGGGCTACAAAGCAATGGATCTGTAACTCTCTTGCAGCTAACATCTGATGTATTCTTATTATTTCTTAAATTTGAGTAAGCACCGTTAAAAGAGATATTTGGCTTTGAGTCTAACTTAATTCTTTTAATTGGTAAGAATATTTGAGAGAAAAAAGAAGAAAAAAAAAGAGTAATACCTGAGGGTCATTAACATGGAGAGATGATAATGTCCTCAACCCCCCTATGTTAGAGACTAACCCTGTGAAAAGTTACCAGGAGGTGCAGTGAGGGAAAAACTGCAGTGAGCGATAAATTCATGGACTCTGTTGAGGACATGATTTTTAGTTTCCAGCAGAGTTACAAATTTCAGTTCACAAGCTCAAAAGCTTTGGAAGAGCTTTTTTTCTGTAATGGGGCTCAGGAAATCCTCCAAAAAAAAAAATGATGAGGGCCCTCAGTGTATCTAGACAAACACAAACTTGTGATTTATCTGGACCAACAGAAAAAAACTCATGAGCTATGCATATATGTGTGTATAGGATAAAAGTCCAAGAAAAAATATTTTCCTTGTTTTGCCTGCTCTCCCAGTATAACCAATATCACTGACAAATTTTGTTAAATTTTCTTTTCTCCTGGTATCACTGTGGTTCAGTGAACTCAAAACTGCAACAGAATCATGAATAGCTCTGATCATCTTGATTTTTGGTAGATCTAAACTTCTTTATAAGCTTTAGAGTTATTACATTTGAATGCACTGCTAAGCCTGATAGTCATAATACTCATATTAACAAACAGGGAATAAAAAAGAAGCTTTAGATTTGCTAATTGGAAGTTGTCATGTCTTTAATAACTCGAGTGACTGAGACAAGACAATTTCTTCTCTTGCAGGAAGATTAATGGAAACTCCCTTTTAAACTGATTAATCTTATCTATTGTATTCACACTTTTACAGAAATTAACAAAATACTTTTCTGCTCATGACTTCAGATGTGCTGTAAAAGATAATTTTTCAAAATTGACACTAGTAGATTATTATCAACCAAGCAGGGAGTTCAAAGGCACTTGGGTGCATATTTTAGGAGGTTTATAGACAATTTCCCCACAGATTTGGCTCCAAAATCCATCCTCAGTACTAATGGTAGATATATTTATAGCGAGACACATGTACATATGAGATATATAATGTATAATGACGATTCTTTGGTTACCTTTATATTATAGCTGAAATGAGGTGTTTGTATATTCCTGTCATTTGTGGTATGTATTTGTTGGTCTAAGGTTTGCTCTGGGTAAAACTATCCTTAAAGCAAACACTAAACTCTATGTTACATCTCTGAACCTGTAGGTTAACTCCATGTGGTTTCAACTTCAACACTTTAACAACAAATTATTATTTATGTAAGCTGTCAAATTCACACAAGACAAGCAGCTGCAGAAGAAACTGAAGCACATAAACCATAGTGAGAAGCATAAGGCTCCCATAAGAGACTAGTCTTTCCCTTTCTGTATTTAGTCCAGTAAGAGTGAATTATTCATTACAATCAAGCTAAAGCTCCCCCAGTCTTGTCATTTCATCCACAAGTTTGTTGAAAATTAAAGCTCAGCGTGAAGCCTCCAGAGAAATACTCTGAGTTAATAACACCTGCAAAGAACAGAGATTTCACTGTGAGGTAAATTGCTGTGTGATTACCCACACATCAGCAGAAATTATAATTGGGAGAAACTGAATATTTTCTCTGTATTTAACTGGTGAGGATTTTGTGGGGTGTCATTTTACGTTAAATAGTAGAGTTATAATTCAGAATGTTTCACAGAAACCGATTGTGCTTGTTTTTAACAGCAAGATTTCTTTTCTATGAGGAGATTTCAGCTGCTGTTGCAACTTTATGCAATACACATTTAGGAATCTTACTTAATCTTAGGAAAAATTGTCAGAGACTAGCTTTAAACTATGGAATTTTTTCCCCATGATTTCTTGTGAATTTAGAAGTTGATACTTTTGCCTACCTAGCTGTATCTCATAAATAGCATGCTAAGTCCTGATTTTGGTCTCTATATCTGTAGCATATGTACACTCAGTAGCTCCCTGGACAGCATTTGGAACTACCTAAAGAACACATTTTTGTTTCTTCCAGATGTTTCAGGAATACATGCATAACTAACATAGAAAATGCAGGTGGACCTCCTAAATCAAATTGGATATTAACATTATTATCTATCCAAAGAAGGACAGAGACAGAAAAAAGTCAAAATGTCTTGTCTCCATATTGTGTTGCATTATTATACGCTGAGGTATTATTGTCTGTGTTTTTCACAAGCCCTTTATCAATTCAGAACTCATGTTTGGAGCAGGATTCAGGCTTCTGCCTGATGACAGTAACACAACCACAGCACAAAGTGGATAAAGCTTATATCACTCAAGACAGGTTTTGCCTCTCCCTTTGAAGATAACCAGCTCTGATCCAGAGGACAAGTATCCTTGCTAGTAAGATGTAGTGCTGAGCTCAGTAGGTTGCTTAGTGACTTACCAGCTGGATGTGCCTTCTGTAGAGGGAACTGCCTGGGCTCTGCCTGCTCTCGGGGCAAATGTTCTTTTGTGATATGCAAAGTCATGTGGCTTCATTTAAATCACAATGCAGAATTTACTTACACTGTTGTAGTGTCTGAGCCTTACTTACCAGCAAGCTCTTTGCTCTGGAAAATATACTTTTGAATTATACACTGAATGCTACCAGGAATCTGTTGGTACAGTCTTCTGTCCGTCTCTACTATTTTCTTGCCACCCTTCTCATTTCTGTGCCCTACAGAGAAGGCTCAACTGCTTGTCTCACTGAATTCAAATTTAGGATTATATTCATAGCTGTTAGGTTGGCCTTTTTTTTCCCTTTCATTTTTCCTTTTTCCTTTTTTTTTTCCCCCCCTCGTTCTAATTTGTTAAAGGCTAAGGAAAGAGGAATATATCTAGGAGGGTGACAACTGGTTTCAGATGTCTACTTTTAGTGCAGTGAAACTTGCTTGAGTTAATTCTTGTTATACGCCTTTTACAGTTACTGGAATAAAATGTCCCTGGTGCCAAAGGCGAGCACATTAGAGACAGGGAACTCATAACTGCATGAATGTGTTAGACAATAACATGTAGTGGGTGCTGCTGCTGCTGCTATACATAATAGCTGAGCTATTCTTACTGCAACACAGCTAAGGGCTAATATAACACAGGTTCATTTCTTTGGATCAACATGGGATGTATTAAAAAGTAATTTGCTGGGCAAGATGAGGCTTTTCAGGCACAGATAATCCTACTGCCTACTCCAGAGGTCTCTGAGAAGTGTAATGAAATAACGAATCCCTACTGATTGACTAATCTTCCTTTTCCACAACACTTCAAAGCATCTCCCTTTTTCACTTAAGAACAGAACTGTGGGTAAGCACGCCTCCAGCACAGAATTGTCTGTGAAAGTCCTGTCGTGGGCTTGAGCTTCAAGCTTGTCATCTCTGTGTCACTGCATGTGGATCATCCTAGAGTTTACTTCAGCTATTACCGGGCTAGGGATGGACCTGATGTTTGGCTCAGGGCTGTAGGGAAGGGGAGAGGAAGCAGGTGTATTGTATAAGCAAACCTTGATGTGTCAACATCCATGTGCTTGTCAGATGAATTTATCTGCTCCAGCTGCACTGCTCTAAGAGTGGATCTTTCAGTATATATTCATCTGATGTATTATGTCTCTGAAATGTGCTGTTAGTTTCAGAGAAGAACCTTGTGGCATAAGGAGTATAATTATGAGGATGGTCTAGCACAACTGGAGGATCCCACAGTATGAACCAAAGTGCCAACTAACAGCATCCAACTGGGCTAGGTGTCACAGTGAGAGTTAAGCCCTGGCCAAGAGAAAAGTGAAAGAGACAAGGAGATGACTGTCATTTTACAGAGTGGAAAACCAATATATTGAGAGAATGTGTGTTGAGAAAACCAATGGTAGTTCACAGGAACAAAGGTGGAAATCTGAAAGAAGTACTGTACTGTGGACTTCTAGTCTTTGTTTCAAATGGTCTGTGTCATGTACAAACTTCTGTTGTTTCAAAGCTGTTCTTTTCAAAATGTGGCAGCCAGTATTAAGATAAAAATTATCTTTAAAGAGGAAAAATAATGCCCAAAATTTAAAGAAAGGGATCCAAGGCTTGCAAACCAGTTTCCCACTTGCTTGAGTTCAAAAGGATGTTTTTCTATTCCCGTTCTATTTTACAGATATTTATCTGAACTTAGATGCTTGTCTTTGAATTATGTTATGTACTTGTCCACATTTTATGGGAACAGAGAGTCACATCTGTCTCTAAGTTTGAACTATTGTTGGCATTTGAGTGTTGTAAAAAGAGGAAACAAGAAAAAAAAAAAAATCTGGTTTTCTAGGTTGCCCTGGGGCCAAGAAGAATGAATTCCTGACTAGTGTTTTGGATGCGTTGTCCACGGATATGGTGCACGCAGTCTCTGATCCATCACTGTCTTCTAGCCGGTGGGTTACAGATCCTTCTTGTGTGTCTTCAAAAAGATTCTGGCAGTGGTGAATGAACTGTTGAGGGCTTTGAGAAGTAATTCTTATTCTGCCTTCATAAATGGTAAATTTCCAGTTCATAAAGGGTAAATTTCCAGGAACGTGTCTAGGAGAGTTTACTTCAAAGTTACCCCAGTGGACTATATCCACTAAACAGGGATGCACTTGATAGTTGAATTCTCAGCAGTAGTGCAGTTTAGAGCTTATCTGTAGCTGCTGGTGCAAGTGTGTCTGTCTTCGTACTCATCTCAGGCTTGATGAATGTGTCCTACCTTCCTAATTCTTATTTTGCACAGTTGCTTGTAAAACAAACCAATGCTATCAGCAGTCATGGGTAGAATTAAAAATGTGTAAGTAATGTCAAACACTGGGTGTCTGCAGGTCAGGAGTTCTTACCATCTGAACTGGAGGTGGCATTTATTGTTATAACTTACCCTGTAATTCAATACATTTAGGTGTTTTATCTCTAAGAGCATCCATCATGTGTTGTAATTGGAGTCTAGGTATTTGGCAATGCTGACTGTTGACCTACTTCAGTTGGGTATATTAAGCATTTTAATGTGTCTGCTCTCTATGAAACTGTCTTTTTGTCTTTTATTTCTTACTTCTCTCTGTTTCAGGAAAAGAAAGGGGACAGCACTGTTTTCTGAGTATGATGCTGATCTCAATACAGTTTCAGACAGTCAGCTAAGAACAGATTTCACCCCTTAGTGTAAAACTTGGGATACAGTTGGTCAGAGTGAAAAAAAGAGGGATTCACTGTAAGAAGCTAGTGAATGATTTATGTAACAAAGCATCTGACACTGCTTTAACTATTCTGAAATAAAGGTATAATCTGAGGTTCATGTATCAGAATTAAGACTAAACTCCTTGTTTTCTGTTTCAGGGTTTCAGAGCCTGATCCAAATCATACTCTGGAAGAGAGAGTGGTCCATTGGTATTTCAAACAACTAGATAAAAATTCCAGTGGCGACATTGGCAAGAAAGAAATCAAGCCATTTAAGAGATTCCTAAGAAAGAAATCAAAACCCAAAAAATGTGTGAAGAAGTTTGTGGAATACTGTGATGTGAACAACGATAAGTCCTTGTCAGTTCAAGAATTAATGGGCTGCTTGGGAGTAACGAAAGAAGAAGGTAAAGCAGAAACAAAGAAACACCATAGTAAGAACCTTTTCTAACTGTCTTTTTTACTAGATTCTTCACAGCTGATGAAGTCTGATATTTGTATGTGCCAGAAGTATACAAAGTGGAAGAATATACCTGTCTATAGCTACTGCAGCTGCTGCTTATGGCAGGTGGCAGGAAAGCTGCTTCTGTGTAAGCAATTCATCACTTTGCTCCAACAGAATCAAAACCTTGCTGTTGATTCTGATCCTTAAATGTAATACAGCAACAAACCAGGGAGGATACGATAACATCAACAGTCATCAAAAAGCCAGTTTAATGTTATTACAGTGCTATGTCCTGAGTGAGCCGAAGTATCCTGAGCTGTGCTTTTTGGATTCCTGCCGGGAAGGAAGCACATTGTGGAGCTTTCTAATGACTTCTTATTTCTCCAGTGTGGTTTAGAGATACTGTGAGGAATGTGGTCATCTGTCAAACAGGTGGAACAACTGCTGGTAAACAGCCAGCTTACCTTGGTGCCAAACTGGTAGGAAGGGGAACAGCTAACTGCAGTGTGTAACAGTCCCTGTAGAGTTCAGTAACACAATGCATGAAAATGAGGAAGAATTAAAAAAAAAAAAAAAATTGTAAACACAACAGAAGTTCTGGAAGTTGTAAGAAGTTACAGAACATGAATACAGGCAAAGTGTTTGTCTGGGACCTTAGAGTGATGCATGAAATTATATGAAGATCACACAGAGATATAACTAAAGTAAAAATCACATTCACCATAACTGGAGATTTTTAATAGAACTTCTCCAAAAAAATGTAGTCAATAATGAGTACATTCATTTTTGGAAGGAAAAAATACCTCAAAACTTTGGCATTGAAAAGCTAATGGCATCAACTTTGGAAAAAAAAAAAACAAAACCAAATAATTTGATTGCTTTTCTAGAAATACATACTTTTAAAAACAAGAGAGTAAAACATGCTTTTGTTGAAATATCAGCATTCTGTTTTGTTTCTCCTGCTTGTTAATTAAAATTTCCTTTCTGATAATCTTTTTACTTATACAAAAGAAACCAATCTCTACTTTGCTACAGCCAGTGTGATATTTCTAGGAATCAGTGAGACCCCATGAACAGAAGTGTGAGAGCTGAGATAAGCCAGTTCTGTATTATTCTGTGTGAATCCCAGGTGTCCTGTGAAAACCATTTGAAGCAATATTAAGCCAGAGAGCTGCAAAATATACTTTCTCAGGGGAATGTTACTTGCTGCATTATTTTTCAAGGTCCAGTTTCGTTTCTCTTTGTCCCAGTGAAACTTGATTGACTGGAAAACTGTCATGGAAAACCAAGCACAAGAGTGAATTCCTCCTTTGCCTCCTGAGTTTGTTTCTGAAGTTGAATGGGCCAGGAGACTCATGTAGCTGTTTTTTTCTTTTTTTTTTTTTTTTTCCCCATGTAGATCAGTATGTTGGACTTTGCCACTAAGAAATTTAAAAAACAGTGAAAATCTTGTTGTTTTACAGATTAAATGTGAACAATGTCTTTGGCTCATAGAGCTGTTCCTGTGCATTATCTTTAGGCAAAGTGAATGCTTTCCAGACAGTGCTTGTCCACGCTTCCTTCCAAGGCTACATTTAATACTAAAGATTTAATGAGTTTGACACTGACTAGATGCAATCTGTCCTAAGCAAATGTCATACATGTCATTCAACTTTCATATAACTCCTTGAAAGAAGCAACACCTGTATTGAGGAAAGAAAAAAGTAGATGTTTCAATGAAAGATCTGAAATATTTGATCTCTTCTATTGAAAGCGGTGAAGTTATCCTGCTCTAAAAAAAATACCATTTCAGAATGAAGGCTTCAGTTCTTGCGGATGTTCCATATAACTTGCAAACCATATTTATAGCGTTTTCTTTTCCCTCCTTTAGCGGCCCCTAAAACCAACACGGAGAGCACTTCATCCAGTAGGCAGGTGAGTACTGAGGAGAGCAAGATCTCCATTCCTGCCTTGCCCAGGAATACCCTGATTCTTACAGTTTTATCATTTATCACTGCAGCTTCAAACTGCATTCATCTGCCATTTTGCAGAATTGCCAGGAAGGTGCCAAATTTTGACTTACTTTTGGTCTAAAGAAACCTGAATCAGTCAACCACAGGTGCAAAGTAAATATGCATAAACGCAAAGTGGATTAGGCCTGCATGGTATGTTCCTAGTAAAGTGTGAATTGGCAGATAGGTTAGTGACAATTAGAGGAGTGTAACTGAGCCCTCCTATGAGTCTTCTGCATTCCTGAATGACAGCATTCCCCTACACTTTTAGATGTGCATTGCTTTATCTTCATTTACCTTTTACTTTAACTGAATAGTTATAGTCAAAATATAAACACAAACCTACATTGATTGAAATTACTCTTTGTGAACAAAGCCATGCATTTCCCATGCCCTATGAAAATCTATACATTTCAGAAACCACACTGAATTATTACACGGTGGCTTTAAAGACCTTTTAAAATCTTAGTGTAAAGAAAAGAGCTGTCACTTTCAAATGCCTTTACTGACTGGGCAAAATTATGCTGGTGAACTAGGATTTGCATCAGTCTGCTGATGTATGTTAAAACTAAAATTGGTTAGGTCTGCAGAATGATTGCAGCAAATAAAATGTCAAGTGCCCTGACAACATAATCCATGATTTGTTTTTGAATCAATTTTCTGCATAGACTTGATTTTGTTTTTCTGAATAACACCAGTGTATGTCATTCATGGAGTTTTGGCTGCTCTAGGCATTCAGAGCTACAAAAGGCACAAAAGCAGAATTTTTAATAGAGGAAAGGCACACATTAAGAAGGAGATACTCAAGTGGAAGCTCAGGAAAAAAAGGTTAAAAAAGGGTTTCTCATTTGTGCGTGACTATTTTTATAATCATGAATCCTAAAGACTGATTTTTCTGGGCAACATGGTCACACCTTTCTAGCACTGATACATGGGTCTGAAAATGGACTTGTGAGTCTGCCAGTTATGTGAATGGTCTAGTGAAAGAGTCATCTTTGTACAATTCATAAAATGCAGTTTTGTATTAGAGAAATTAAATGATCAATACCCACACAAAAGCATCAGTAAATGATGAGTTGTTTTTAAAAATATTATTATAAATATAAGAACAGCTCAGGTATCCCTGCAGCTGGAAAAAAAGGAATTTGGCTAAAAATATCCCCAAGCCATAGTTGTAGTTAACGTCTTCCCATCTATCGGACAGCTAGATTAATTTGTTAAAGACTGAACCCAGGGTGAACCTCCCTACAAGCCAAGAGAAATCTTCCTCTCATTGTTGCTAGTCAATTTGTTACTTGCTTTATCTCTGATTTGTTTGATGTTAGGTTCACACTTCCTAAGGCAAGCTCAACACTGGTTGTGGGCTCTACCAGAGACCTCCTACATACCTTTGATGGAATATAAAATATTCTCACAGCTAGAGGGATGTGATAAGTTTTGGTTTGTTTAAACAAAGGTTTGTGGTCTTAACTTTTCAAGTTTCCCCCACAAATCACTTATGCTTTAAACAGGGCAGCCTGAAAACAATTATCCCGTCGGAACTTGAAAACATTCAAAGGGGTTATTTTAATTATATAATGGCAATTACTGGCACACGTGCATTACACTTGAAGCACGACAAGCCCTCTCCCCTTCCTTGTAATCTGATCCTGACTTGCAGAATCTGTAATAAAAGTGTCCTAGAGCATCTATGTTTTTTAATTTTGTCCAATAATTTTGCTGACTCAGCACCAATTATTTTAAAAGCTGTTGCTGACAAATGATAGCCTTGAATTAAGGCTGGCTCAGCAAACCATCTGTTGGCAGTTTCATGCTCAAACAATACAAGGCTGCAAATGCAGAAGGTGGCTTTCATCACAAAACTTTTCACTTGAAAGGAAGTTATTGAAAAGCAACTGGGCTGAGTTGAAGCTGCTCGAATGAAAGCTCCCATGTAATAAGGAGCAATCAGATTTGCATCACTCAGGAGATGAGCACTCAAGAGCTCATTTTCTACTAGTTTATTGTGGCAGTTCCTTTGTATATATGTTCGTGTGTGTCTAGGCATGTATTCCTTAATACATTTTTTTTGGATATGCGTACCTCTGTATGTGTACACGCACATACAAGCTCACTGAAAGGAAGCAGATATAGATGCATATACTCATGTGCTGAGTCTCAGTGGAGGTTGCTCTGAAAGAGTTCAAATACATGACATATCTGACAGAACTGGGGTAGTGGCCAGGTATATTTCCCTTGCTCAACTCCACCCTGTCCAACAAACATACACATATGTGCACACATGCTGTCAATGAGACCCAGAGGGTCTTTTGCAGCCTAGCAGAAAGTTTACAAGGCAACCATAGATTGTTCATAAGACCTTGGCCAGCAGCCCATTCGTTATACATCACATGCCATAGAAAGGTATATTGCACCAGGGATTTGCCCAGGCAGTTGCTAAAACTGTGTGTTTGACAGGTATAGGTTTAAAGAGGCTATAGTTAAATAATAAAGATGTTGTTCATACCCTTGTTTGTAGGTGCCATTAAGAGCTACAGGGCCAGGATTTTTTTATTCCCCATATATCTTTGTGCAGAACTCTTTTTATGATAGTAGCATGTGGACACTACTGAAAAATAGAGATAAATGTTGATACTTGATTACTTGAAAATATGATTAATGCAAATTTTTCCAACTTTCTTTCAGCAAGTTTCTAAGAAGCAAGGGTGAACACCTTACTGATCCAAGACAGATCTCTGACATGTGGGAGATTTCCTCACCAAAAGGCAATAAAAACAACTGTAGTATTTGCACTTTGTACTTAAAATGTAAATTCACTTTGTAGAAATGAAATATTTAAACAGACTTTTGTTTTTTAATCTGTGAAAATGTAATGGCTAGTTTTGAAAAATTATCACATACAATGTATGTGTATTCTTTTGTTGTCTTAAATATGTAAAACGTGTTGGAGGTGTAAAAGTTTGCATTTAAACCATTTTTTAAAAGATAGCTTTTTGGCAAAGAGTAGCACAGAAACCTGATTCTATGTATTTTGGTTTCAATAGTATGCCTTGTTTTTCTTAGTCAATACTGTCATTTGAGTTATGCTGAAAAGTCTACTGTATTCTCAATTTTGTCCAAGCAGTGTTGGATATTTCAGGTTTGCAGCACTGAGGGAAGCATGTAAATTGCTGTTTATTTGATTTTGCAGTTTTTAACTGAGCAGATTTTTCATCGGTGGCAATATTTTATTTCATTTTGGTTTTGTTGTTGTTATTATGCTTTCCAAAGATCACGCAATGAGAATGCAACCAGTAATGGATTCAAAGCAGTTATTTTCAGTTGGGATACTTGTAGAAAAAAGTATCCTTTTATCCATTTTTGAGGTGTCTTCCATTATAAGTTTTGGTAGGATTTTTCCCCGTTTGTTTTCACTTGAGTTATTAATACATCAAACCAAAAAGGAGTAAAATGGCTTGCAATGTCACACCAGTCTGGTTCAGCCTAGGCCTAAAAGCATGTTTCTGGGGTCAGTGCAAAGCAGAAGCAGAGTTTTTATGGGTCAGAATTGTAAATCTAACTATAAGGAGATGGGGAGGGCTAAACAGATTGTTCAACCTTTTGTTCCCCTACACCTGGCTACCCCCATCAACTCTTCAGTTTGCCTCGGGGTCCACGAAAGGTAAAGCTCAACAAGTTACAAACAGTTGCTGTCAGGACGGGCTATTCACATCACCCCTGCCTGAGGCTTTTTTCTGGCTGTCTGAAAGGATTCTCACAAGTTTTCATACCTTCTCTGTCATTTTTCCCCCCAGTGCTTTTTTTTGTGTGTGTGCCTGAGGAAAATAAGAACTTGTGGATGTGAATTTAGAGGAGGGGACCCAAGTAAAAAAGGTTCAGCTCTCGAACGACTGTGAGTTACAAGCAGCTGTGTTGATCGATGCAGTGGTAGATGGACTGCTGGCATCTAGGAGCTGACATGAAAAGGCAGGAATGTTGCAGCAAGAAGTGATTTTATTCTGGATTGTTTAAATAACGTGTGGGATCTGACATGTGACTAGCTAATCATCATAGCACCCTGGCTTGAGCTTGTACCTGGAAAAGCTTTTCTGCAAATAAAAGTGTTTTGTTTCAATTTCAACTGATGCTGAAGTGATAGGAAACACTGTATGCAGTGGAATTGTACCCCAGAAATTGTGTACTCTAAGCTTTGGCAGCAGGAGGAATCAAGTGTGTTACCTTGTATTTTTGTTTTAAAAAGTATTTGTTATTCTTTTATACTGTTAAACTTTGATGTACTCTAGGCTTTGGCAGCAGGAGGAACCAAGATGCAACCGTGTGTTACCTTGTATTTTTGTTTTAAAAAGTATTTGTTATTCTTTTATACTGTTAAACTTTGAATTTAATCTTCTCTATAGATTAAAGATCAGTATCTTATCAAACTATGCTGGTGCTTTTTCTTCTGCTACACAGATAGCCATGTTTAGAAGCAGGTGCACACGGTGGTGACTTCACCACTGCGTTGAGTTTACAAGAAACCTCATGACCTCACATTGTGTCCATCTTCTTTTCTTCCCTTGCCCCTTTACTGAATTCTCTCCTAAGGTTTTTCATGCCTTATTCATACCATTGCTTTCTCAAAATGGTGATTTTCAGGCCAGATCCTTTGTTACTACTGTCTCTATATAGCTTTAGCTTGGTCTTTTGCCTCTTCTCAGCAAAGTACAATGTGGCACAGATAGAGATCACACCTTTTCCAGTCAGTGTAAGTGTGAGGTTCTGGGCAACTCAACATGACTGGAAACAATGAGGAGAGAGAGGCAAACCCTGAGAATACTCAGTGCCTGGTTAGGTGGACACAGTGTGGTTAATAGCAAGAATTTGTAAGAAGCATCTAATTCCATCACTGTGGTCTTTGGAGACAATACAAATGTAGGAAATCAAGTATTTTGCCATGTCCATGGTTTGAAATTGCAGCCTATTTAAACTGTGAGGGTGTTTGTGGAGGCGAATTTTGACTGACCATTTGAATATGTAATGAGTAGCCTTATTCTTAGGTATCCAAAGACTTGTACAACATAGAGTCAATTAATGACTCTACAGTGACTGAAACATGAGATATTTCGTATTTGTACATATTTCCATGTCATCACACTTATGGTTCATTTCAATTTCCAGACATTATACTGGTTGGCTGTAAGCAGTACTGAGTTCTCAAAGTTCCAATTAGAGTCCAGATCCTTAACTGGACCACACTTAAAAGCTTGCTAAACTCACCTTGGATTCCTGTATCTCCCATATATCCACAG
Source organism: Eurypyga helias (assembly GCF_000690775.1). Taxonomy (NCBI): domain Eukaryota; kingdom Metazoa; phylum Chordata; class Aves; order Eurypygiformes; family Eurypygidae; genus Eurypyga; species Eurypyga helias. Next base: position 58,973 of record NW_010252473.1, read on the forward strand.
GATAGTTAAACTTGGATAAATCTTGGCCTTTCCATTTGCAACCAAGCATAAAAACTTTGATAGCACAAAGGAAGAACAAAAACCCCTTAGGCTCACACCACAGTACCAATGTTTATTTAGTTCCAAAGTAATTAATTAGTTCTAGTTTTTATCCTATTCCATGTGCAACAATTTAGTTTCAATTATAATTCAGTAATTATTGAAACACAGCTTATATTCTGCTTCTCATTGACCAATATTTGTTCGAGTTCCAGCTCTGAACAGATTTATTCAGAGCTTTTATGAAGTTGTTAGTAGAAGACTATTAAGTTTTAATAATGTTGATGTGTTTCATGATTTGTCCAGCCTGTTGCATCATCTATTAGTCAACAGGCCACACAGTGAGAAATATTCCATGTTTTGTCAATGCTTTGGGCAGCTTTCTCATCTTGTTCCTAGCCCTAGAAGTAGGCCAACTTCATGTTTCTAATTTTATATAAAATAACATAATTTTCAGTTTTCTTCCAAAATGCCTAGCTTTCAGATACTCATTTTACAGAACTGGGACCTAGACAATTGACCAGAATGACAATTTTTCTTGCTAATATAGTTTCAGACAGTAAAAGAGCAAAAAAGCATCTGTTCATATGAGTGTAAGAGAGAACACTTAAACTAAATATTCACTGCATGTAAGTTAAGGAATACAAGTACTTTTCTCATTTGGACCAGGTATTTGCACTTCATAAGTGCCATAAGTCAATGGACAAAACAGGCATTCTCAGAAAGCTGGAAGGATAAACAAAAATATAGATTTTGTCATGAAAGACATGTAAGCATGTCCAAGATTTGATAGATGTAATTAATATTTTCCTTTTACAGTAGTAATAAAAGATGAATTAATAGAGGTTAAGAAATCTTCCATGTCAAAGATAATTCAGTTGTTCCTTTTAAATATTTACACTAGAATATTTATATAGCTAGGTTACAGAACTTAGTGCAAAGAGTCTTGAATGCAGAAAGTGAAAGGTTTATTATTTTTGTTTTCTTTAGGATGGCAAATTAATGCCATCTTGGAGTGATTATTTTTACATTAAATAGAAACGAACTATGTTTATTGGTGTCTGAAACATTAGAATGGTTATAGTAAATTACAGATATAAACTGTACTTTTTATTCCATTTAATTGTTTCTGTTCAGATTTTATAAGTGAAAATATGCCTTTTGTTAAAAAGCACAAATAATACTTTTTTTTTTTTTTTCTTTAAACAAAAGCTTGTGGAAAGCATTCAGAACAACACAGTTCTATAGAATGTCCAGTGAGGAGGGTGACAGGGAGAGAAGTCTGTCTGTTTTTTATCTAGGTTAGAAATAGAAATGTGTGCAATATTTTGCCTTTCCTACGTTCATCTTCCCTATTTTGTCATACGCTTTTTCCCCTGACTGTTGGAGGGAAAGGTAATGAGAGTCCATTCTGTGCATGTGAAGAATATTTTCCATAAAATAAAGTCATCTGACCCATCCTTTCCCTAGAGACTCTCTTTACTCTTGACATCAACTCAAAGCACAGGATTGTTCCTTTTTACCAAATACAGAATTATTCTTTGCACCAGCATGGAATCCACTCTTGACTAAATGGGTACTTTATGAAGACAATTACTCACTCATAAAAGATTAGCAGAGTCTGTGGTATTGTAGATGAAGAGCTGCCATTTCGTATTAGGCCCAAAATAAAAGTTTATAAAGATTTGTAAAGCAGACTCAGTACTTGAAGAAAATCCATGAAGGTGCCC
>NW_010252473.1:60752-81275 GCF_000690775.1 Eurypyga helias
AAAAAATGTAAAACAAACAAACTAACAAAAGTGGCAAATGAAGTTGCCATTGAGAAACATCATTTTCACTAAACCATGACTGACCAATTTCATGTGATTGAGGGTTTCCATGAAATTTCACTTTTAAAAGTATTTTTTGGTTTAGTGGTTATTTTTATGTTGAAACTTCTTTTCCCTTATTTACAAAGCATGAAGTGTCAATGCTGAAAATGGGCATTTTGACAATAATTCTTTCTCCAACATTAGATATTGTGAAACTTAGCAGCATTCTTGGTCTTCCCCCAATTGTTTTTTAAAAATTTGTATTTCTTTGAAAGAAGTCAGGTTTCTGAACATGAATTTGTTATGCTTCATCTGATTCTCATTTTAGAGTCTTTGATTACCTTGCTATGCCTGTATGAGGCAAAGAAATGCTACATTTTCATTTAAGAGTACCAGAGCTTCATGAACTGATAGATTTAGCACTGTATGAACACAGAACATGAAGAAAACTGTAGTATGTGTAAGGGTACTTATACCTCTTTGTATCTGTGCAGCACAGTTGAACTACTGGCCTGCAGAAATATATAGGGCACTTTCCCAGCTTTCAAAACAAGCCTGCCATGGGACTGAATGCAAACAACCTCAAACCTAAAATAATATCCGAGTATATCTACCTTTTACCAATCATTTAACTCAAAGTGGGCCAAACCCCACTTTGACCACTACCTGAGGAGCAGCTGTCAGTGTGTAGCTCCCCAGGTAGTCTTCCTGAACCCACGTCTTGGGTTCAGTTATCAGAGACCCCATCCTGGGATACCAGTGGGACTAAACCCCAGAAAACCCACGATGACTCATATTGTGAATTATAGGGTATTACTCCATAGCTCTAATTTTTTACCCTGGTGGGCCGTGAGCCACTGAAAACTGCTGCCCTGTATCACCAATGACAAACCTTAACTTCTTGCTTCTTAATCCATCAAATCCATACTCAGAGTGACAAAACGTTGTGATTCAACCGAGTGGGAGTCTATGCAGGTCTCAGCTAAGGAGCATTTGAGAAATACTGTGACCCCTCAACAGTTAAATCCCATCAAACAATTCCGCTTCCTGCTCAGCACCATACGATGGATCAGTGCCTGCACACATCAGCTCTCTAATGCTCTGCAGATGGGAGGTGTGCTGTCCTCAGTCTGGTGCCTATTTCTCTGTGCTGAATGTTCAGCACTGAGGGAGGAAGCTTGTTCTCTAGCACATCTCTTGCTGTTATCCCAGGAGCCTGAGTTGTATTGTTGCTGCTTTATGTAGGTTTCAAGAAATAATTTGCATGACAAAATATATGAAGGATGAAGTACTGAAGTGGAAGAAAAATAAGAATATGCAGTCTAAAAATGCTAATTAAAAAAGACAGAGAGAAGAAAATATGAAGCAAATGAGCAGAAAGAGGAGAGGAATGAAAAGGGAATCATGGATAGAACACGGGAACAGAGGAGTGTGGCCAGAACTCTGCTAAAGCTACACGTGGGAATGAAGGAAGAGCAAAGACACAGAACAAGTAAGGAAGAAGAGACAGCAGGTAGAAATCAGAGGAGAGGGTAAAAGGGAAGGTATGACAGAGGAAATGGTAAAGACAGAAAGAAATAGAACTGCCCATAAGACTTCCATGAGGAGCAAAAGTCTGAGGGACAGAGGAGAGAGGGACAGAAAGGACACAGGTAGAAAAGGAGACCCCAGATTTCCTCTTCCTGGACACAGCATCTCTTACACAGCATCACTTTCTGACCTATACAAGAAGTCCAGCCTGTCCTTGGATTGCTTCCCTGTCCATGCATAAGGTCTGAATTTGGTCCTCTGTATCCCAATGGCTCTGGCACTTTGTTCCAAGAGACATTTGTTTTCATGTCCAATCCCAAGGCTTCCTTTAGATCCAGGAAGTTTAAGCAACATTTAATGAAAATGTGAAAGCAGAAACCAGCATATTTCTAAATTAAGAGCAGATTTGAGCAGGATGAGGAAATCTGAACCACAACAAAGATAAATTTCCTTTTGTATTTCTTATTCAGTAAAGATGCAGGCAAAGTGTAATTAGGAGTTGGGTGTTTTTTCTTTTTTTTTTTTTTAATTTTTATTTCATTTGTTGTACCAATAGATCCTCTACAGGCTTGGCTGATACCCTACAGTTTAACATTTTCTTTAATCAGCACATTGATGGCAAAAGATTACAAGAGAGTGCTGGCTTCTGTCTTTTTTTGTGGTTGCCTTTATGTTCACTCTTGGGGTGGCTAAAAACTAATCATTTAAATACTTCTTAAAATCTTTAATCTTTTATCTAAAGGTTTGTATCTGTGTGTGAGAGAGAAAAAGGCAACAAGTGTAAGAAATATGTTCAAGAAAACTTCGGACCATGTTGAAAATATCAGAGGCTCAGACTAGGACTATTTTTAAGGTAAAAAATGCTGTGATGACCCGATGGCAAGAAGTTTGACTTCATTAGCCTTGAATTGTCATACATAAAATTACTTGGAAAATATCTAATGATGAGAAATTCCTCATGATTCAGATTTTCAGTGGGACAGTAGAGCAGATAAAGAACAAATTCATCACATGTTGTCCTAATGCAAATAGCAAATTGGCATAGGCTAGGACGGCTGTCAGGAGAGCCTGGGAAGGGACTTCAGCTGGGCATGGCTGAGAGAGAGGGAGGGGGCCAGCTACATGACCATGCACAGCATGGAGAAGGAGGAGGGAAGAGGAGGAGGATGACCCTGAGGATGCCCAGCCAAACTGTCTTACATCCTGTGCCTGCTGCACCTCTTAAAGCCCATGGACTTTTAACTGTCCAGAACACATGTCCTGGCAGTAAGCAGCATAGCCAGTCCATATTGTGATTCTCCGGACAATATGGCCTGCAAGGCTTTCACATGAAGCAAGGCAGTACAGCTATAAAATGCAAGAAAATGACAACTGCCAGAGATTTACTGGTTACTTTCAGTGCACACATGGAAGGGTGCGTGTGTGAAAGAAAGATTGTTTTAAGCTCTGGAGCGTCTGATCCATTTTACCTTTTTAAAATAGAAAGAAAGGTTCACAGTTTCCTGAAATTTCTGACATGCAACTTCCCAGAGCTCAGCATCCTCTTCACAATGAGAAACAGAGATCAAGGCACCAGTATGAGCACCTCTTTGAGAAGAGATGGTCCAAATGCCACATCTGTTTAGTCAGAAATACTGAGAAGTGCTTTCCACTGGAAGCTAAACAAATAAATGAATGCTTGAGCATTGACATTCAATCATCACATATCCTGCCCCCTCTCTTCCTTTTGATTTTAATTTTCAACATCACTTTTGATGGATTTTGCTTAAGAAATTGGTCATTACAGCTTTATCCATAGAAATGAAACAGGAAGTTTCGGAGATATTTTTTCCCTCATAGGTCTTACTTTTGTTTGTATTGTGCAGGCCTTGTCACAGGGGAGAAGCCAGCAATGGGTTCTTTAGCAGCCTTGATTGATTGCAACTGTTAGCATATCTTTCATTTTATTATTTTATCTTTTTTTCTTTTTTTTTTTTTGTGGGCTTGAAACACTCTCACAACATGAAAAGCCATACTTGTACAATTGTTGGCTATATTGAATAATGTTGCCAATCTTCTTCTGGACAATAGAAAACACAGTTGAGAGAGACTTAACAGGACATATCATGCAGCATTGGTAACAATGCTCTGCTGATGGTATTTTCACATTTTGCTCTTCGTTCATTAAACTTATATTTAACTTATATTAAAATTTTATTAATTTCTACTTTTAAAATAAGAAACAGTGACAACAAAAAATCCATCTATTTTAGGAAAAGCAAAACTAAATTCTGCCAGGAAATTCATTGTATCACAAGCTTTATTAATGTTTACCATCTTTTACACACATTTCCATGGGCAAAATTCAGCTCATGCTGACCTACTGTGTGGCTCTGTGGTGCTACAAGATTTTCCAAAAGAGTTTCCCATTACTTGAGTTTATGAATATAGGGGAGTTGACTCTTTTTGTCCTAATCCCCATGTGATTGTAGTGTATCACAAAACGATGAGATAATTGGATGTGGCTGAAAGGATTTTTTTCAAAGATAGCAAGGAGTGGAATACAAATTATCCAGGTGGAAGTGCAAGGCAAAAGTACATGTGGAAACTTGTAAAATGTCTTCTTGTGCTATTCTTAAGCTTGCCTTCTGGTGAACTTTCAGCTCAGTTTTTTAAGAACAACATTTAATAGATAGTGAAGTATGTTACATTTGCTACAGGAAAATGAGTACAGATGTTTCTGCATGTAAAGATAATGCCCTCTGTCTAATATCATTTGTGCATTGCCTCCAATAAACACTCAGTACTGTGGTTAATATAAAAATATAAGTTTATTCAGACAAACTAACAGGCAGGGAGATTTCTGTTGCCACATAAAGATACCTACCTTTCTTTAAAACATTGTGCAGACCAGCTGTGCTCTGGTTCCCTGGGAGTGTTAAGCCAAAGTTCAAGACCAGAGCCTGGGACAATAATGAGCATGGTGTCTATTTAAAGAGTAAGCCAGATTTGAGAGGGAAATGGGAGGATCACTTTATCACATCTCACCCCTGTGAGAGTCACCACACAAATGCTCTCACAGGTAGTGAGCTAAGGTGCTCCGAGATACAAGTACTCCCAGATTCGTGGAACCAAGGGCTGGCAGTGCAGTGGGTGCAGACTGTAGGTGAAGTGTTTGCAAAGTGCTGCTACGTTTTCCCCTTCCACCTCAGCCTACAGTGACGTGTGTGTGTTACTCTGTGATATTGCATTCACTGCGGAGTTCCTCCTTATGCTCTTTACCTTAAAAACCTGTTGGGAGGGTGATGCTAGGTGGGTTAAATGAATGTTTGGTTAGGCGCCAGGTTTCAGTGTTGTGTTTGCGTCCATTTCAAGCAGGGCTCCAGTGCCATTGCCTTAGATGATGGCTTTGGGGGCTCAGACACTGAGAGAGACTCTGGACAACCCCGGGCATGAGCCATCCTTACAAACGATGCCAGGCTCAGGGCAGCCTTTTCATCAGGATTAACAAATATGGACATGAACAAACAGGTGAAACAGATGGGACCTACTCTGTATTGCAGAGGTGCTCAAGGACTGGCTTCCATGAGCAGGGAGGAGAAATGGTTGTTTGCCAGCACTAAGTTAGGGCAACCATTAGTTCAACTTTAATTTACACTAGGACCTCAGACAAGGGCATAGCTGGCCCCAGACACAAAAGAATGTATCTGTGCTTATTGGCTGACTTTCTGAGTAATGAGGAGTATGTGAATCCAAGATAGGGATTTCAAGAACAAGGCAATGCTGGTTTTATGGGCCAGATATATTTTTTTAAAGTATAATTTTATTTTTTTCACATGGGTAAAGCTAGGATCAAAGTATGTCATGTGTAATCCAGACATCTGTACTGATGTAATAGTTTAGGCCATCACCAGAAGAAAGAAATGTTGATCCATTTACTGGGAAAAGTCAGAAAATTTTAAGTTTTAGAGTGAGGGATCTTAAGAAAGTTGAGTTAGGAACAAGTGTTTAATATAAAATTTAAGGGTCAATCAGCAAATAAGGTTAATCCACTGTTTCTAATAATGGACAAAAAAAAAAACCTGCTGAATAGAGCCACAGAAATTATATGCAGTGCTTATATGCTAGTTGAGTTTCACCCTGTTTGTAATAGTCTTCTGAGAACCTGTTTCCAGTAACAGAACAAGGTTGGCAGTCCAGACTATACACACATCTGTTTCCAAGAGCATGGCAAATCTGAAGTTTGCATCACAAACTTGCTTGCATGTCTTCTAGAAAGCATTGGACACTGATTCTGAAGAAAAAATAATACTGATATGGGTTGTTTTATATTGGTTTTCAGCTTTAATTTAGTTAGTTATTCTGAAAAGTTTCATAATGAAATTCGCAGCAAAAATAAAGAGACTGAAGGCTTTCCATAAAGTTTTTGACTCTGTAGAACTGTGGTGAGTAGCAAACACCCCCAGAAAGCTATGCACAAATTCTGGTAAGGTTTGTCAAAGAGTGTTGGTTACCAGAAGACAGAAAAAAATATTTCCAGAAAATAAAACTGAAGGATCATTTATTTATGTCTTAGCTGACTTAAACTAACTTTTGTTTGTTTGTCTGCCTGACAAGCAGACAAACATGAATTTCTCACGTGAGAAATTAATGTTTGGTTCTATTTTCCTCTTCTGGTCTGGAACAACTAAAATATAAGATGTATCACAGCAAGTTGTAGGTAACTTTCCAGGTCATGAACTGTGGTGAAACCTGGGATATTTCACATACCAGTAGAAATTATTTCAAACATCATTATGAGCATAAGCACACACAGGAAAAATGACGAAGCAGAGACGTTGCAGTGAAAATGCATTTTATTTCCAGATTTAGAAGTTATACCTGCCAATCCTTTTGCTCTGTGCAATGGACTGACACCCTCAGTTATTATGTTCATAATTTACGCTATAATCTACATTTCCAAACCTACAGAAACTCCCACCTACTACAATCACTAGGGCCACCAAGCATGGGACATAATATAGCTAAGTCAACAATTCCATCACTACACAGAAGATTCTCTAAATTGGAATCTAATGTCCCTGAGCCAACAGTTGTGAAAGCATGTTATACTTTTGTCACTTTATAGAAAACAATTCCATACACTTCACCAGATTGGTAACTCAAATATGTGTTCAGGCAGTACCATTCTTCATGGAAAAATAATTATTTTTTTCATATTCATTTTATGCAGGTATTTTTTAAGTTTCTTTATTAGGTCAATTTCCCTTCGATTTGTTTCAGCTTGTCTTCCATTTCAGAAGTCAACTACTATTAATTTGCTAATTCAAGAAACAGGACAACAGACTCTTAATATAGTAATTTCTAACATTTTTCAGTTTGTAAAGCTAATTTTTTTCAAAGGAAGTGCTTTCTTTGGTTGTGTCAATACAAGCTACTGACAGTAAGTCTTTCTTGACTGTTTCATGTATTTCTTAGAAACAGTCCACAGATGATAAGCAGATGCAGTTCACAGTTTGAGACTACCACTGTAGGCTGAATACTGGTAGTATGGATAATACTACTCATAAATCCACTACAACTTATTTTCATCTGCTAACGTTTATTCTTGCACCTTGGAAAAGAATCAGTTTTGCTATGTGGTATATTGGAAAATCTGATTTCTCCCAGTTTGCAAATTAACTGATACTGCATTCTGGTAGATTTGCTGGTTTGTTTTTGGTATCTGTAGCAGCACTGCTGATTGTCTAGATTACATTGTGCTTATATGTCATCTTGAATCTATCTCTGGTCATATGTAATGCAATTAAAAGTTACTCAGAGCTCTAGAGACCAACCACTTCATCAAATAACATTACTGCAGATCCCAAACACAGAGATGTGCAAAGAAAATATCTCCAGGTTCCTCTGTATTCATATTTGCTGAAAATTTGTCATAGCTGAATGTTTAGATAGTAATTATATAGGCAGGATGTGGGGGAGACTTTCCATATGCTTCTGTGGGGACAGAATAGCACTTTTTAAATCAAAATTGGTGTATCCCTGAAGATATTCACTGACTCAGCCAGAATGCTGAGCCTGAAGAAGTGACTGAGCGAAGGTCTATGTTGATCTTGATTGCAGGGTCAGACTGTGCATTATGTGGTTCTTAGCTTTCACAGCTTGTGAATTTAAAAAGAGTATAATACAGAGGAAGAGAGGTAAAGTACTTTTAATACCACTCATTTAAAATAAACTCTTCAACATAACTTTTAATTAGAAGCGAGATTAACTTGGAGGGCTTGGATCTACCAAACTTTACTGATAGTTTTTGGTGTGGGGGTTTTTTTTCGAGAGGGAAATACAGGCTCCAACATTTACTTTCAGGCATGTTACTTTAGATTTCTTGTTGGTCTCACCCTGTTTTTAAAGTGAATAAAGTTTGCACAGTATTGTGATATTTGGTTGTTACCAAAGCTCAATGTCACTTGTATTCTTGTTACCTGAAAGCTAGAAGTGGAAAAAACAAATACTAGCCGATTTTGTTTTGACTGACACTGGATCTTACATTTGTTTCTCATTTTATCTGCCTTTGCACAATGAGAAGTAACTGTGTTGGAATAAAAGCTTTGAGAGACTGGTCTGGGACCCACTGACCAACAGGGAAGTAGTTGGCCAAAGGAATTTCCCCTGTTCCCCTGACACCTTCCAGTAAGTTGTCAAAGTTGCCCTGGACCCTGTTGAGAGCTACCCATCACTGCAACTCATCTAACCAAACAGAAATTCACCAAAGCACTTCCTAAATGAGACACTCTGGGAAGGGCTTGCAGAATTAAATAGTCAAGATTCTATACCTGGATTCACCCATGTGTGTCTAGCTGGTAATCTCACTCCACATCTTACATTAACTTGCTTATGCATTTCTCAGGAATGCAAAGAGGTCCTGACATTTGATGGAGAAGTTTAAACAAGTTTCATGGAGCTAATTATGTAAATAGACATAGAACGAGGTTAGTACTGGAAGGAGACTTATGAAATAGTCAGTATTTCTATGAACAGTGGATAAGACCTGGTTTCTGATGGCTTGACATGTGTGATTGAATTTTGTGATATCAAATAAGATAAAACTTTAAAGAGACTTGTGGAAACAATATATTGAAGATCTTCTCTCCTTTGGCCTGCAATTGTCTGTGGAGTTCAAAATTCATTAAGAACACACATAAACACATCACACTTGGTTAGGAAACCTGGCTAACAATTCATAGGAAGTAAAAAAATTTCAAACTTAAACATTTTAGAACTAACTAATGGCATGTATGACACAGATTTTCTAACCATTTCTACAACTGCATGATTGAGTATTCTTTAAAAAAATCAGGTCTCTTCTTGTGGTGCCTTGCACCACAAATATTGATTCTTTGTCCCAAAGCATAACTCTCATTCACTGATTGAACTAATAGCAAAATATCAAAGCTCAGCTAGCCAGAGAGTGCTGATAATAGCATCTTTCAAAGCTTTCCTCCAGATGAAGCATCTGTCCCCCTGCTGCTGTCCCAGTGTCTATAAAATGCACTACCACTAGCTCACAAAGGATTTTTATTGTGTAAAATGAAACCAGAAGTCTGTTGTGGTTTAGATTATTGTTTCATTTATTAATATTAAGCATAATTTCCCAAACAGGACTATTAAATGAGTGCTGGCTTGTGCACTATATTTGAGCTTACAGTTAGTGCTGTAGTGGGATAGTAACACAGCAGTTCTTCAGAATTCAGTCTGTGTTCAAGCTGCTTAGGATCTTATTTTAAAACATCAGAATTGCAGAGGTGTTTGTAATTATTACTTAGCAGCTCTGGAAGGAATATGTTGTTCTAAAGAAAAACTTTCTTATTGGTTTTGGCTAGGAGCATTCATATACTGCTCAAGTGGCTACATATTTTTCCTAACTAATGTTAACATACAATGTTATTTCAACTAAAAAGAAAAATCAGTTGCTTTTCTGTTCTTTTCCTTCCCCATCATTTCACATAGAATAATCAGTTTAGGTTAGTAAAACATTTATTCTTGGCTTTGTTCAATGAAACTGAAAGTTTATTACATTGTCATTTTGGAGACTTCATGTTGTGTGGGTGGGTTTTTTTTTTTCTTTTTTTTTTTTTTTTTTTTACTGTGAAGAATTATATACGAGGTGCATGAGATACCTAACTTTCATGGAGACAAATCTTTTGTTCACTTCTACAGATGTATACTGTGTTACACCCAGAAGAGTCAGAAAGATTCTCTCTCTGAGCCTTAAGGATTTCAGGACTGATTGGAGGTAAATGAACAACTTTGACGTCATGAGAATCCATAAGGGTTTAATGAGGACTTAAACACAGGCCTTCCACCTGTCCCTGTGGAGAACTGAGTTTCAGCTTGTGCAATAAATGCCTTAATCTTGTGCTAATTGTCTTTCTCAGTGGAGAAAATGATCACTGGATTCAGTGGGAGTGAGATCTAGCTTCTAATCCTGCTTGTGTTAATTATCAGGAACTTGGCTGGATGTGGCATTTTTGAGCTTCAGCTACAGCACCTCACAAACAGCTTCCGTGTTTACTTCTGGTATGTTAATCTGTAAACAGTTCTAGATAACAATCTCTTCTCACATCTTGTTAGGCTAATGGAAATGACTCGTTTCCTACCATCCCACAGACCTGAAAAATCAATGAGCATTCAGACTATAATAGCATTTCCAGAACACCACTACCACAGTTACCTTTCCCAGTCTCTGACAAGATGTTTGTCAGACCAGAATGTAGGGAATCTGCTCAGCTAAGTTTTTAGGAAATATTCACCCAATGCAACTATAGTTTTGGTTGAAGGTACTCAGCCAGTGACATGAAAAGCTTTTTCACTTGAAATGGTCATGAACAGTTCATCGCCTTTAAAGGTAAGGGAAGTAGGCAGAGCAGAAGACACCCTTGGCTTAACTGAGCTTCTGAGTCTGCTCAAAACCAAGAGAGAAGTGTACCAGAGATGCCAGGGATACTGAGGAGGTTCCAATTGGACACATGAGGAAAATTTTTCGCAGTGAGAACAATCAGCCATTAGAATAATCTCCCCAGAGAAGAGGTGGATTCCCCAACATTGGACAATTTTGAGATTCAGCTTGATAGGGTGCTGAGCCATCTTGTCTAGACCGTACTTTTCCCATGAAAGGTTAGACCAGGTAATCCTTGAGATCCCTAGCAACCTACTATTCTATGATTGATTCTATGATACATTGTCTTCTACCCATGGGAAGGCAGCAGAACTCAGCTATTCAGCTAAGCGTTACTGTGATTTACCCCCTACGGAGCTAGGTTTGCTTTAGTTTCAATTGGAATGCCTGATCACTCTTCCGTATCTAATTCAATTTGTGAAGAAGCAATCTCACCCTTCCATGACTGTTAAGGATAGATTCTATGCTTGGTATCTGTTCTAGCAACACGCCTGTTCCAGGAGAGAGAAAAGCCTCTCCATAACAATTAGCCATCTCTCTTAAATGACAACACTTGCACTTTGTGTTTATCCTTCAGTGAGGACTACCTGAGAGCATTCTCTGCTACAGAAGGAAAGGAGAAAGAATTTGCAATTTTAAGTCGATTCATGGCATGAGATTTGTCACCTGGGCAAGGACATGCCAATTTTGACTCCAACTGCAGCATTTTAAACACGAATAACAATAAACCTACTTTACTGCTTGTGTTGCTTAATGATGGTTTTCTTGCTACAAATACATTATACTTTTTTCTCTCCTTTTGTTTTCCAAGCTTCATTCTGTCATTAAGCACTAAGGACAATTTTTCCCACAAAGCTACCAGGTTTGAGAGTAGAAGGGCCACAAACTTGAGGAGAAAAGGGAGAATCAGATGTAATTCATAGTGAGACCTGTTTATCTGTTAGCTGGATCTGGCCAGACCTCAAACAAAATATGATGGCATGGCTCAGCATCACCACAGATGGAAAGGGTGGGTCTGTTCTGCATTACACAAAGTGCTGTTCTTATGATTTTGTAATATAATTAGCCAAGTGTACTGAAGGTCTCTGCATACAATGGACCAATTTCAGACATGATATTAACTGGCACAGTTTAACTAGAGTCTGCAGAGTGGTGAGTCCACCTCAAATCCAGATTTTGCTCAGTCTTAAGGCAGTTGAGTAGATGTAAACTGAGAGTATGTATTTACATGCACATGCCATTCTGCAATACCATCAGAAAATCTGAATGCATTTTGAAACTAATTAAGCCCTGCAGCACCTCAGCAGAATTCAGTGAAAGAATAAGTAGGCATGGAATTTTTCCAAAGAATAAGTCTGACACTATGGAATGGAAGCCTGGCTTTCTTTTGTCCACTTTAATTTCCTCCCCACCTTCCTATGTTTATTACATTTCAATAATTAAGTGGAGCTAAAAAATATCACCTTAATTAATGGACAAATTCAAATTAATAGATTTTGTATGTGGTTTGTTAAATTCCTGTAAATAGATAGGCTTAGGGAGCAGCAGACACATGAAAATTAATTTGAAACCATAATCAGTCTATGGAGAACATAGTAAAATTATTCTTTCCCAGCCAAAATAAACTTCAAGGAATTTCACGCTAGCTTTCTTCTCTTGGGACAGAAGTATGGTGAACAAAATTACTCTTTCCAAGGTCTCCATACTTTCTTTCCATACCTTGTGTTAAACAGTTGCCCCAAATCTTCTGTTGCTGTTTTGTTTATAATCTGCTAAAATACCTTTTTTGGAAATACAATAAACTAACTGCTCAGAAGCTTCTTTGCATTTGTACTGTGAAGAGAGTATATTTTTCTCAAAGAAAAGATGCCAGCTGCATTGGTATTATACTGATGGTAATATTTTCCTGTTGTGTGTTTGCTTTTTACTACCAGATCTTCTCCCAGGACACATTTAGGGAGGGATTCATACACAGTGTGTTTTTTTAATTCCTAATCTGCCAAGAATTGTTACGTTGTTATGGAGATATAATATACTTACATGAGGAACAGAAATCAAGTCTAATCTGAGACCTATGATTCACATATAGCACAGACACATCTTTCACTACAGTCAGACTCATGCTTGATACACCCACCACAGAAACCAGATCCTTAGGGAGTCAAATCCAGTCTTCGAGAGAAACATTGCTCCATCTTTGCCTGCAAAGGACAAAAGCCAGTCACTTGCAAACACTGTTCTGCTGAAGTTATGTTAGGTTTAGTGTAATTTGGATGACATTGAATCCCAACTCCACAAACTTGTGTCAGAATAAATAATTTCATACCTAAGTAGGAACAAAACTCCATTACAGTACTAAGGTTCTTTAATTCTTTTCTTGTGTAACAATTGACACATATTTTATTATAATCATTGGGAATATAAAAATATGCTTTAGCCAAAAGAAAGCCAATTAGGTGGTATTGTTATTAGTACTGTCTGATTATGGGATCTGCAAAAATAATAGGTACATTTTAAATGTCTTGGATGAAAATGTTAAAACTTGAAGACAAAGTTAGCATCTAAATTAAAGGCCTGATTTGTTTTTTGTAGAATGCCAAGCTGTTAAGCAAAGCCAAATCCAGTGACTTGCTAGTAGGCAAACAATCTACCACCACGAGAACAATTTCAGATAGATTTATCATCCCTCTGTCTGAACCTTTACTCTTTGAAGATGCCTAACTTAACTCTGCACCATGGGTGGTGGGAGCGTGAAAGAGGGAAGAGGCTGCAGCAGTTGTTTCCTGGTCCCTCCTGCAAGGTCATGGCACAACAGCACCAGTAGCTTGTGAGGGGTCTCTACATATTAGGAAGAGTTAGACAATCTGTCTCCTCTTGTTCTAGTCAGTGTGTTGCCTTGTTAGGGAGTTGTTTTTCTCTGCTTGAAATGTTACAAATAATAAAATGGAGCATTATTTTCTAATCTGAAGATTTTTTGGGAGTGGAGTTGATGTAAAAATCTTTCTGGCAGGAAACTCAACTCTTTTCCCTTTTGATGTTTTAACTATTAGAACAAAAGAAAGGAATCACACTAGAGAAAAAAAAGGTAAGGAAAAAATACCTCAAACATTTTACTAGGCAAGAAAAAAAAGAGTTAAAAGAAGTTTTACTTTTGGAGTTCTCGAGATCTAATTTGGTTTTTTTGTCTTTCTGCTAGAAAACTCAAAACAAAATATCTAGACAATTTTTCATTATAACTATTGGACAAAATCCCTTTTACTAGTAGAAAGATTACACTCAAGGTTTCCGACTAGTTCTGCTTCACATTTTGAAGGTATATCCAAGCCCTCCTGCCTATATTTCATACTTGTCAGGAACACAGGCACTCGAGGGAGAGATGTTCTTGAGTATAGTCTTTCCCTGGCAGTCATTCAGAATTGGTAGGAGGAAAACAGGCATCCAGCAGTGAGCCAGCATTGTTCCTCTCTGCTTTCCACGTCTGGCAGAAGTCCCTGCTGCCACTCCCACACCATCCTATTCCACATCCCTGTGGAACCTGTGTGGAGGGTTAGATTTTTATCATTACTGTATGTAGTCATGTGTAGTTCTGCCTCCTTCTGCCCAGACTTCTCCTCTGAATATCTGCCTAGTAGTCTAAAGATGCCTTCTGTGCCCATCATCGTATACCACTGGCACAACTGTACTTATACTGTCTTGTGGAGTATCAGAAACATATAAAAGTCATGTCTGTACATTGCATTAATACACTGAGAGAAAATTCAGTAATAAAAAAAGGTATTATTATCGCGTTCATCGTAGTTTATAACACTTCTGAACAGCAAAATTACCTGAATGACCAAGAAACACTGTACTGAATCCATTTCAAGGTTGAGACTATGGACTTTCTCATATTCAAAGTAATTTATTTCTTGCATAGCTGTTCTGTAGTGCTCAGAGGTTTGGTTGAGTTAATTCAAACACAGAGTAGGCAGATATCTACAGATCTGCTCTAATTCGCACCACCAGCCTTGTTTCTATTGTCTGTGCCTAACTACCCATAAACCTCTTCAAGTCTGATGTCTGCAACTTAGGCTCTGGGCAGTTGACTAGACAAGCTCAGTTGTGTGGGATGTCCTCGAACCTACACCTTGCCTCAGCACATCTGGGAAATCTTTTGGGAACTCCACACCAGAAAAATAGGTTTCCCTCCCGCTGTCACAGAGGATGTAATTTCCTCTGACTCCCCATAACAATCTATGGCCCTGGGAAATAATCTATACTAGTGCCAAAATGGAGTAATCAACAATATCGCTAAGAAAGTTAACAACATGGTCAGTTCACACGGTGATCTCTGTGGAAGCTGAAAGTCTTCCTTTTTCAGACTGATCAAAGAACTAAGAAGTAAACAAATTGAAATAAAAACATGGAAGAAGGCAAGCAGGATAGGAAACAAGTTGCTTGTATAGGGAAAAATTGAGATTTTTTAAATCCTCTTACGTTAGTTGGATCAGTTGGAGGAGATTTCACTGAGAAAGGAAAAAGGAATAATCATTTTCATTGAATGCAGACCTTTTAAAAGTATTTTTATTATAAAATTTCTACAACTGAAATTAGTTTCAATGCAGGAGACATCTAGTCAGAAACATAAACTTTCTTTACAAAACATAGACCTTATTGAGTTTTCACATTTTTTAAAGCAGAAAATTTGGCTTAACAAAAAATAATAATAATAAAAAAAATCTTGCTTCCACTTTTATCTCAGGATAGGAGTTCTTTATTTTTCATAAGGAGCCAAACTGTTTGCCATATATACCACAAATCTTTCCTTTTACACCACAAATATCTCCATGATTCTGTCTTTTGCTATCAGGAAATCATAATATCATGTCCAGCAAAACCATATCCTTCACACATTCCAGTGCCATAAGCTTAACACAGTAACATGTCCTTGACCTAATTCCCATGGTTTCTGTTCTGATCTACACTTCCTCTTATTTAACCAAACTTCCTTAAGGGACTTCACAGCAACTGATTTTTCCGATTAAGAGTAAGCTACCTATGATATAAACTTCTCTGCGTACTTTGTCAAATAATTTCTGATTTCTGAGCCCTATAACTTTGGAAGAAAGCACAAACAAGTTACATCTGGGACATGAATCTTTCAGATGTTGGAACTGGTGAATAAAATCCTTTTACATCAGACTAAGTATATTTGTTATTCTAGAAAAGGATCAGGCATATAAAACTTTTAGGTATGATATTCTGTAGCAGACAGAATTTATACCAAATTTATACTGCAATGCTACTGTACTAAAAAGTATAGAGGTTTCAGAATTATGGCTGATGTTTTACATATAACCAATAAAGTCAAATAAAAATAATCAATTATACTGGGATGGTAAAATTTATTATGATTTTATTGTCATGTTTAAACAACAGATAAGATTGTAAGTGGCTTCATGGCTCTAGGTAAGACCATTAGATGACCATAGTTCTAACATTGCTGTGTGTGGCAGCAGTATGGAAAATATTAAACTAAACAATGTTTTAGAATTTATCAATCTTACATACACTTCACTTTCAGTCAGGATATGGACTCAATCTGATACTATGATGCCTGGCTACAAATGGTCCCATTTTCAGTTGTGCTTCTTCATTTAATTGAAGCCATACAAGAGACCCATCTATATATCTTGGCAGGTACAGAGGCTGGCAAATGAATGCATGCTTTTGTACCACTTTTGGCTTAAAAATTAAAAAAAAAAAAAAAAAAAATTCTTGAGGATGTCACCTCTCACTGTACTACTCAATTTCAAGTAAATGTTTTTTGTTTGGAGCTGTTATGAGAACACTGTTCATTCTCACACTTTCCAAATGAGAACCACATGCTGGTAACTTGGGATGTCTTGGGGAACAGCAATGCAGTTTCTGCTACATGATTTTGGCTGTTTGCATTGACAGCTATCTCAAGGGAAGTAATGAAAAACTCAGAATGACAGTTGTTCTATTACAAATGTTATCATCTTGTGAAAGAGATTGGAAGAGAACATAATGAACAAGAGCAATATTACCTAGGCTTCTTTAAAAAGACTCCTTTCATCATGAGCAACCAAAATATATTAAGCCAACATAAACTGTGTTAATAACTTATATTCCTGAGTAGACAGAGTATGCAGCTAGAGGTGAGACTTAGATTTGCTTCTTAAATAGAAAAGCAACAGGATGACTAAGATGCATATATTTTATTCTTATTCTGACCCACAGTGGGACTTGGGGATTCTCATTTTTACCTTCCTGAATTTGAATTTACACACCTATTGCCAAAATTCTGTCCCCCAATATGACTCCCACCTTCCCCAAAATCATGCAAAAATGCCAAGCATTAATACCATGTACAGATTGTAAAAAACAGGAAATATTGTAGTTGATATTGGTATGCAACTATTACTCTGACATCCTCAAATGCTGGCATTATTATAGTCTTGTTGAACAGGATATTTGTAGGAGTGCCAAAAAGAGAACTCAATTCCTCTCAGTCCCAGTGCTTTAAAATATAAATATCTATGTATTATGTAAAAAATATCACTTACCTATACATATATATTTTTAAGCAGTTCTTATCTGTCTTGCTGTTTGTGCAGTGGATCAAACTGTACTTCCAAGAAGTAACATGTGTTTTGTCATATAAAAACATGTAATTCTGCATGTATGCACAGAAGGACATGGTTAGGTCCCATGGTCAAGACCTGATACTTAATTCTGAGTGCACTGGGATTGACACCTGCAATATAATTTGAGCACCTTTTTTTTTTTTTTTTTTTGTTTTAATGTGGATCTTCTACTTTTTCTTATTATTCAGTAAAAGCAAGATGAAAACAGCACTTATGCCTAGTAAAAATATGCTGAATCTAGCTTGAACAATATGAGGAGGAAGAAAGTGAGTTCTTTCAATCTGTAGTGTAACTCTACACCACTTGAACTACCAAGAAGTTGGGAGCAGTTTTGTGCTAATATTTACAGTGTGGACCAGCGCTGGACAGCACATCATGGGGGTTTTGTTGAATAACAGAAGATTAAGAGGAAAAAAGTAATAATGGTTTCCATTCTTGTCTCTTGAAAGGTCTTTTTAGCTCATTCTGTTTGGTTTTGATCAGCAGTTTTGCTTTCCATAAGTAGGATTAAATGATTAAAATTAATTAAATTGATTTCTGATTCATTCATTTCAAATAAATGAATTCAGGGTACTGAGAGCTGGAAGAAGTGCTCACCAAGCCACTTCCATCAGTTATCAGAAGTCCTGGATAATTGGATAGGTCCCAGTTGACTGGAGATTAGCCATTGTGATGACCATCTACAGGAAGGGCTGGAAGGAGGATCTGGAGAAATACAGGCCTGTTAGTCTGACCTTGGTGCCAAGGAAGGTGATGGAGAAGAGCATCTTGAATGACGTCATGTGGCAGGTCGTGCTGTACTAAAGTGATCTCCTTGTACAACAAGGTTACCCGCTTAGTGGGTGAAGGCAAGGCTGTGGATGTTGGCTTTAAAGCCTTTGACAGCATTTCACTTTTGCACCTAAAACATCCTAGAAATTAACATAGACTTGAGGGACTCTGGATACTTTCTCAGCAAAGGCAGTGTCAGTGCTTTAAAATCTCCATCACAGACTGGAAGATTATGAATGGTATACTCAGGAATCTCCGTACTAAACAAGAGAATGTTCTTTACAGATCAGCTCTTCTTTACATGATGGGAAGGTCACAACCAAAGAAAAATCAATCTGACTATTTACTACAGTCTGTATTTTCTGTTTTTTGGCTACGTTGAACTAATCAAGAAGTAAACTTTAGTCAACTCTGAAGCTGCAAATAGAGCTGCAAGGTAAAGGATATTTTTATTTGTCAATGCTGTCCTTGGTACAGAACAGACAATGTGAATGGGATAGGAAGACACAACAGACCCACCACAGAGAACATGACAGTTGCCTTGGCATTCATTGCTCTGGCTGCTGCTACTGCTGGCATTCCAGACATTTCCCTCCATTTTTTTCCTCTCTTTTTTTGGAGAGGTTCAAATATGAAATAGTTTATAAATAGGGACACCCACAAATATTTACTCAGGCCAATAAACAATGGAAAACTTTGTGAACAATCTCAGATCATTTTTATGAAGATGAAAAGATGTTTGTGTTTGCCAGATCTAGGAGCCTCAGATCATCACCCATAAATTAACAAAGGCATCATCAGAATAAAAAGAACTTGAAAATGAAGCTCTGGACTTTGTCTCCACAGCAAAATGCACCTTTTAAAATAACAACATGGCTTTCAAACCACATTACTCAAGCATACATCTGTGTCCAGGTGGCCATTTATTACATTGGTCTAATAGGCAAATATGAGCCTCTGAGTGTACCTGTTTCTAAGAGGACCTTTGTCTTCTTACCTGTGAAGATGAACAGAGAGATAATATTATCTCTGTTTCTGATATGGATACAGTTTGTAGATAAGCAGGCACGTGCTTGGGTATTGACAGCTTTGAAAAGGTTTTCAGAACCAGAGGAAGTGTAGAAAAAATTTGAGCTAGAAATTTGGAACTAGATGATTTTTGAGGTCCCTTCCAACCCAAAGAATTCTATGAGCTGAATGCTCATAAAATTACCTTGTGAGGAGAAAAGTAAACAGTACAATATCCTTAGATAATCAAACAGAAGTCAGAGTAGCAATTTAATTAGCATGGGGTATCTTCACAGGGAAAATCTGCCAGTGTCAGGAGCCTGCAGGGCCAAGCATCTGCCCATGATGGTCCACTGGGGCAGGGTTTGACAGCCAGGTCCCCTCCCACACCCAGAAAGGAGCAGGGCAGGCAAGGACACCAGGGAAGCCCCAGGCTGGGGCATCGGGCACCTCCCTGAGGATTGGGAGAGGGTGAGGCCAGCCAGGATGTACGCCTGCAGGTGGACCTGGATCTGCAGGCCCATGTCTGGGCAGGGTGGGGCTGAGAGAACTGGAGACAAGCCCTTCTGTGTAGTTGCTAGGGTAGGGGCTGATGGCCCCAGGCGCTGACACAGATTCCTGGGCTGTGTGCAGTGTGGGGGGAGTGCCGGGCATGGACATGGAGGACTAAAGTCAAGGTTCCTTAGAACACTGACATGAAGAAATAAGACATATGTTTTAATAGAGAGAGTGATGAGCCCCATTACAACCCAAGGAAGTAGAATATTCTCTATTATATTATTCAAATGAATCCTGGGTGACTTTTCCAGAAGATATGATTCTGCCTCTGAAAACATGTAGGCCTAGTCTGACAACATGGACTTTTGGTGTTTCGTGGTCTCACACTGTGCATGTCTTGTTCTGCTTCAGTTTAAAATTGGTTTCCATTCAGCCTACATCAGACCTTCCTTCAATCAGAAACAAATTGAAAATACTATCATAGAATCACAAAATGGTTTGGGTTGGAAGGGACCTTAAAGATCATCTAGTTCCAACCCCCCTGCCATGGGCAGGACACCTTGCTTGCTCAAAGCCTCATCCAGCCTGGCCTTGAAGACGGCCAGGGATGGGGCATCCACAGCTTCTCTGGGCAACTTGTTCTAGTGCTTCACCACCCTCTCAGGGAAGAACTTCTTCCTGATATCTAATCTAAACCTCCCTGATTTCAATTTATACCCATTACCCCTTGTCCTGGCACTACAGGCCCTTGTAAAAAGTCCCCCCCAGCTTCCCTGTAGGCCCCAATTAGATACTGGAAGGTTGCAATAAGGTCTCCCCGGAGCCTCCTCTTCTTCAGGCTGAACAAGCCCAATTCTCGCAGCCTTTCATCATAGGATTAAAGGCTCCAGCCCTCTGATCATCTTCCTGGCCTCCTCTGGACTCGCTCCAACTGGTCTATATCCTTTTGATGTTGTGGGTTCCACAGCTGGACGCAGTACTCCAGGTGGGGTCTCACAAGAGAAGAGTACAGGAGGAGAATCCCTTCCCTTGACCTGCTGGCTACAATTCTCCTGATGCAGGCAAGAATATGACTGGCTTTCTGGGCTG
>NW_010252474.1:0-3199 GCF_000690775.1 Eurypyga helias
CACCCCCTTCCTCCCACCCCACCCTTTTTCTTAGTTTTTCTCCTAATGTCTAACACAGACCTTTCTTGCTACAACTTCTGTGGTCTTACCTGCCTGCCATGGGCACAGAGGACAGATTTCCCCCTCTCCCTTTACAACTTTCGTGCCTGAGGATTTTCTTTTCCCCTCTCTGAGGCTTTCCAAGTTACCCAACACCACTTCTGTCAGTTTTTCCTTGCAGGACATGTCTCAGATCTGTGATCGTTCCTGTTGCTCTCCTTTAGACACCCTCCGATGGCTCCACGCTGAAAGGCAATGCCAAAACCGGGCTCAAAACACCAACTAAAGTCTCACCAATGCTGATTAGAAGGGAAGGTAATTTCCAGAGGTCTTGGCAGCTGTAGTCTTATTTATTCCTTACAGTAGGAGGTTTGCTTTTTTGCAACAGCATGCTTTTTTTTTTTTTTTTTTTTTTTTTTTTTTTTTTTTTTTTTTTTTTTTTTTGGTTTGGACTTGTAATCCATTCTAACCCCTAGTGCTTTTTTTGGAAGAATTGCTGCCTAACAAGTTGTTTTCCAACCCCTGTTTATGCATTTCATTTTTTCTGCATCACCGACATTCTTTGCATGGTTTCTTACTGACTTTCATCTATGTTTTTTCAACCACTTTCCCAATTTGCCAAGATGATTTGGAATGCTAAGCCTGTCCTCTGCTGTACTTAAAGTGCCTTCCAGGCCTGTGTCTTCCTGATGTGCCCACTCTCTCTTTTGTCATCCATGTTGTTAATTAAATCAGTGAGCAGAACCAGACCCAGAACAGATCTTGGCGGAGCTATTCTCAATACATCCTTTATTTTGATAGTAAACCACTCAGGACTATTTGCTGAGCAGCGTTTTTCAACTAATTTTTTATCTAACAGTAGTTCCTGCTAATTTATGTTTCCCTGCTTTACTCGTAAGGATCGCCTTTCAAATGGAGCTTAAACCGCTTACTGAAGTTTACACACAACATCTTCTGTCCCTTCCTTATCTACAAGACCTGTTGCCCTGAGACAGCAAGACATTAGAATAACTGGAAGGGACTTAACCTTGACAAATCCATGCTGAATACAATCGTCTCATTTTGCCTTTGTTATTTGGACATAACTTGGTGATTTATTCCAGAATTTTAATGGGAATTAAGCTCATTGGTCTATCATGACCCATCACCTTGTGGTTTTCCTGTACTCCACCTCATTGCTACAGGTTCTGGAAGACAGCCACTACTGACTTGGAGACTGCTGTAGCCAAATCCTAAGTACCTACAATGACGCTCATTTACACCCAGTAAATCTGAATGCATCTAGTAACATTACCTCTACCATACTCTTTCCTTATTCTGTGCCAAGATCTTACCTCTTTATCGCTGTTATTAGTTCCTCTAATATTATCCTCTGTCAATAGCTTTCACTCCCTGTTGAGCAGTGATCCAATATTTTGCTTAGTCTTCCTCTTGCTACTAATGAATTTACAGAATGAATTTCTCGTTGCCTTTGATTATCCTGCTACTTGCACACTTATTTTATGCTTGGCCTTTTTGATTATGTTTCTGCATGCCTCTGCTCTTCTTCTATACTCACCTGTTGTGCTCCAACCTTCTGCTTGTTTTCTGCATCCTTCTTTTACAGGTGTGAGGTCAATGGTGAACTAACCAGGTTGTTCCTAAAATATTTTTTTTCCTATTTTACCAGGAGGCTGCCTCTCCTGCAGCAGAGGAGGACAAGGTGGCTCAGATAAATAAGGCTGGTGCTGCACGACCTTGGTGCTCTCCCACCTTGTTCCAGTGAAAGAAAGAGGTTAAGGGGCAGGTTGCAGGCTGGCAACTGTATTAGGAGATACCAGAGGCAGGGAAATGCAGGAGAGGTATTTTCCCACAGTTGTGTTTGTTGTAAAAGCAACTATTCTGAACATTATGAAAGACCATAACCATAGATGTCATTTAATTTGTTCAAAGGCGGTGCAGTCTGCGTCCTTGGACTCTGAAGCCTGAGGTGTTAGCCTGCTACTCCAGCCTGGGTGAAGGTGGCTAGTCTGATCCTCAGGCCACTGACCTACAGTGCCTAGAGTGGTGGGTTGAGGAGGGGTGGGAGAGCAGGATGCCATGCTGCAAGGAGGCTATGCACCACAAGGCACCCGGGGACAATGCCAGGGCGCTGGCATGCCCCCACAGCGTGGCCCTGTCACCTCTCGCTATGCCATTGAAAGCCTTCCTCCAGCAGACCGCCTCGACAAAGCCGGGGGCTGCATGTGGGGGGTATGAGGGCAGAGGGGTTGGGGGTATGATGGGTGAGGTTCTCCTCAGGGACCTGTCACATCGCTGTGCCAGCGCAGGCCTGTGCCCCTGTCTTCCTTCGGCATCCCAGCACCCTTGCTCCTCTACATCCCTGCTTTTGCCCTGACAAGAGGTCCTCCTCTTCCTCCTCCTGGTACCCCGGGGCCTATGGAGGTCCCCTCCCAGCGCTCCTCATTAACACCCCTCGGAACTAGCGGTCACAGACACCATCAACAGCTCCTTTCCCCTCCAATCCCCTCCCCTTCCCTTCCATAATCTATCTACATATTAAAATGAGTTTGTCCCTGATTTACATGCGTAAGAAGGGATGTAATAATGAGGACGTAGATTAGAAGATTTAGCACAATCGTTTGTGTAGATTGTGTCCCATCAAAGGGCAGCTCTGACGAGCCGAGATTAAGGAGCAAACAGCTGCCGCTGGAATTCAGTCCATTTGTTTGTTTGCTGTTTTCTCTCTTGACTCCAGCAAACAGTCTCATTAACATGCAAGTGATTTGCCCCTTAAGCCTTTTCCTGTTTATTATTGGGGGAGTTGCTGACGAGGGCTTTGTAGAGTCCCTGGCCCAGTTCTGAGAGATCGACGTGCAAATCAAGATTAAAATGGGAAGTAATTAAAAACAAAGAAGGGGCCACGACACCTTGGTACCCTCTTCCTTTTGAAAGGTCTTACAGTTAGGGCACCGGGAGAAGGTGCGGGGCGGGGGAAAGGTGAGTGCAGCCCACCACAACTGTGTGCAAAAACCCGGCGGTCCCCCCCCAGCCGTGACACTGGGCTCTCCCTTTTTCCCGCTCTCCTCCGCTCCCCCCTCCTCAAAATGTCTGGCTGTCTACTAAACTCATTTGCAGCCTTTGCTTTAACGGCCTCATCTGGCGGCACCTTCCATATGGT
>NW_010252474.1:3245-7933 GCF_000690775.1 Eurypyga helias
CACGTGCGGGGCCTCTAGCCCGGGGCTCCCCGTGCCCTCTGCCCCCTTAGCAGTGGTGTCCCCACCCGGCATCATGACCCCACCAACAGACCCGGCAGCCTTCAGCTTCCGCGGCGGGTGAGGGACCGCTGGTGGCCTCAGCACCTCGGAGGTGGCGCAGCACCAGCCACTGCCTTTCTCTGGGCTGTTCTGCCTCTTTGGGTCTGGGGTCTTAGCAGCCCCGGGCTGGCCAGAGCCCGCTCTGAGTTGGCTTTGTGCTGACCCGCTGCCGGTGAGAGCGCAGGGGCAGCGACGGTGCGCTCATCCGCAGGCTGTCCGGTGTACCCTATCCGTGGCTGGCTAGGGATGCCAACTGTGAGGAACAGCACGAAGGATTTCCTGGGCCGACAGAGAAACTGTCACATAAATCCCCTGCAGATCAAGCAGCCCTTTCTCTTCATTTATCAGAGCGCCTGCTGCATCCCCTGCAAGACAAGTAGAAATATAATGAAGCCTAGAAACTTGCTCTGGGAAGCCGTAACGGTTATTAAGCGTGTGTCGTCGCAGACAAGCAGGGACAGATGCAGGTTTGCTCTGGCTGGCAGCTGGCTCCGGCCTGGCAGCGCGGGGCTGTGCTGGAGCATCTCCACGCTCAGCCTCGTGTCTTGGCTCCTGGCTCGGGCACAGCTGCCCCTGGGCCCAAGGTGGCTCCTGCCCAGGACCTGCCATGCTTGCACGTTGCTAAGCAGACGTGCACACGCGTGTGTGTGCATACCCTCAGTGCTGAGACAGGGCTGTTCACCAGGTGCTACCGCATGACACTGAACGGTTATGAAATTTGTGACCTCCTATCACGGTTTTCTTAAGTGCCTGACGTTGGCAGGCTACTGTGCACCTTTCCGTAGACCCCAGGGCCAGCAGGAGCTCAGGGTAGCCAGCCTGCTCCAGGCTAGCCCAAAACCCAGGGGGCTGGCCGTTGTTTTCGGTGAGGTTACCCTGTTATTGCTGAAGTTGGTTTCAGACCAGGGAGAGACTGCAGGCACATGATCGCAGGTTGCGTTGTAAGGAACCGACATAGGAGAATCATGATGCGCATCGGAAGTACTTTCTAACCTTAGTGCTTTATTCTTATAACCTTGGGGTGGAGCTGCACAGAGGGTTGGTTGGGAAGAGCTCACTCTCTACCTTGCTCCAGTTAGCTGTCAGGCCCAGAGAAGCTCACGGCTTTCATAGGACTGACTTTAGAGCCGCAGTGCCTTCCCCTCAAACCACTTCTGCTACCTGCCAGGGTGACACAGCAAGGAATGACTGGGATAAAATGCTGGGCACAATGTTATGGCATTGCACAAAGGAAACGAGGTGGTAGGCGTGATCCTTACAAACACCTAGAATGACAGGAGGGTTGTTGGGAATTCCTTACTGTTATTTCTAACTCATTGGCCAAAATGGTGAAATAGTTACAGCTTTTGCCTTTTCAAGCAAAGAAAACAGCATGATTCATTGCCCACCCAGCCTGGTTCTGTGTTTGTTATGACAGTGTCCAGGGGGAGAAGAGCGTTTTCCCAGCTGCAGGACAGCAGAGTCTGGTACTGCTGGACTGGCCAGTAAGGTTCAAAGAATGTCAGGGCTAGGAATAACCATCTTTTTCTGTCTCTGTATAGAAGTACCTGAATATAGAGCACACCTGAATAGCCACTGGATTCCTCTGATCTACTCAGGTGCTGCCCCCATACCCTTCCTCTCCCCTCCAGGAGGTACTTCCCCAGCCAGCGGCCAGGCTCCGGTGGTGCTACCCTAGGAGCTGGCCATCTGCGGTCCCAGCCAGGCCCTTGGCTTCCCCGGCGAAGCAGTGCTCGGCCGTGCAGCGCCTGGCACATGCACTTGCCATGCAGCCCCATTGGCATGGAGGTCTCCAGGCAGTAGCAGCAGCACCCCACCAGCAGTAACACTGCTTACACTGCTTACACTGTTACAGGCACGATTTTTCGGCCTGTAACCACCCAGCCCAGCTGCTTCCTTGGATGGAGATCAGATCTGGAGAACCTTGCGCTCCCAGACTGAAAGAGTTATGAGTGATTAAGAAGGCAGGTGATAATGGAAATGCTTAGTCAACCTTGGTGTAAGTCATCTGAGTGCTCCAGCTCTAAATGGGAATGAGCTGGTGGAATCCATGTGTGTTTGCGGCATGCCTGTAAATAAACAGGGAGCTGCAGGAGAGCACTGCTCACCCACGGCTTATGTCACCATCCGCCACACTGTCACACAGAGCATCCCTCCCAAGCTGGTCCTTAGGAATGTGTTGATGGCCCCCTAAAAGTGGGGCCAGTGCTTCAGCCAGCAGGATATACGTGATGGAGGGGGAGGCTGGAAGAAAACCACTCATAAATTGAGGAACATGAGGATACTGGGGTGGTTCCTGATTCCCAAAAAAAGAGCTGTCCTCCAGGAGTGCCTAGAGATTCACCCTGAGATGGCAGGTGCAGGGGAAGCTCTGGCAAGCGGTGGCTTTGCCAAGGGGACACCGAGTTCCCCAGCATCTCACGGGCTCCAGCATCATAGAATCATAGAATCTTTTAGGTTGGAAAAGACCTTCAAGATCAAGTCCAACCATTAACCTAACAATGTTAATACCACCACCAAACAACGTCCTTCAGCATGTTATCCACAGTTCTCAAACACCTCCAGGGATGGTGACTCAAGCACCTGCCTGGGCAGCACGCTCCAATGCCTGACAACCCTCTCAGTGTAATACCACCACCAAACAACGTCCTTCAGCATGTTATCCACAGTTCTCAAACACCTCCAGGGATGGTGACTCAAGCACCTGCCTGGGCAGCACGCTCCAATGCCTGACAACCCTCTCAGTGAAGAAATTCTTCCTAATTTCCAATATAAACCTCCCCTGGTGCAACTTTTGGCCATTCCCTCTTGTCCTGTCACTTAGGACCAACTCCCACCTCTCTGCACCCTCCTGTCAGGTAGCTGTAGAGAGCAATAAGGTCTCCCCTCAGCCTCCTCTTCTCCAGGCTAAACAGCCCCAGCTCCCTCAGCTGCTCCTCACAGGACTGGTGCTCCAGACCCTTCCCCAGCTCCGTTGCCCTTCTCTGGACACCCTCCAATACCTCAGTGTCTTTCTTGCAGTGAGGGGCCCAAAACTGAACCCAGGATTTGAGGTGTGGCCTCACCAGTGCCCAGGACAGGGGGACAATCACTGCCCTAGTCCTGCTGACCACACTGTTCCTGATACAGGCCAGGATGCCGTTGGCCTTCTTGGCCTCCTGGGCACACTGCTGGCTCCTGTTCAGCTGCTGTCAACCACCACCCCCAGGTCCTTTTCCGCTGGGCAGCTTTCCAGCCACTCTTCCCCGAGCCTGCAGCAGTGCAGCGGGTAAAAGTAATGCACACAATATTAAAGTGAAAGGTTTTGATTATGCCTAGAGAGTCCTTTTTTTTTGGTTTTTTTACATGTAGGCAGGCTATTTACGTGTGCAGAGGAGTCCCTGCCCAAACCTCCTGCCGCGATAACAAGCACTCGTCTGAGAGCAGGGCAGGCAGAAAACCAAGAGGGGCCTGGTGGGCCCGGCTGTAGCGTGTGCCACCGCGTGAGCCGGGAAGATGGGGGCATCTCTAATCTACCGGGGCCCGGCCAGCTGCCAGCATCTGGCTCATTCCCTGGCATGGCAGTGCCACTGACCCTCTCTCGCCACCCGACGACCCCCTTTGCAGGGCTGCCTGCAGCGCTCTTCTTGCGGCTTGTGGCCCAAATAGCAGCAGGCACAGAAATGCCCCGGTCGACGTGCACCTTCCCTTGAGATGTCCGGGGGAGTTCTGGGACCTGCACAGACACTTAGCAGGGTCCAGGGGGCAGGTTGCATCTCCTAACTTGCCTCTCTAGTAGCCCGTTGTTTCATGCACCAACTCGGCCAGACCTGTGCTGGGCTGTTGCTTTTCCTCTCAGTCAGGAATGCAGTATAAAATCATCCTTTTGGATACAACAGAGGGATTTTTAATCCAAGCCACTCCAAAGCAGGCAGCTTCTCTCCTCAGAGCCGAGAGATCCAACTCACCCTCCACCGCATCCTCCTTCTCTTGACTATGATTATTGTAGCATTACTATTACTATTATGTCATAAATTGACGTCTTGTGCTCCCGTTTGTTATCCGGGGATTCTGCTCTAATCTTGACGATCGCTAATGCAGTGTAAATCCAGCGTGTTGGGTGATAATCTGGCTACATAAAAAAAAAAAAAAGGGACTTTCTAGGCATAATCAAAACCTTTCACTTTAATATCGCGCGCAATACTTCTACCGTGAAATCGCGTTTCCCTCAGCCCTTCTCTGCGTCTCAGAAAGATGTGGCGCCCTGCTCCCGTTTCCATAAAGCTGGCGCTTGCTGGGATTGCGTGGGCAGGGAGGGTGCAGGATCCGGCCTCGGCCCAGAGCAGAGCAGTTCGCATCCTGTGCTCCCGTGACATCCCAAAGCTGGCTGGAGCCCTGCTCCCTTCCCGGCCAAGGCAGGGGACATCTCCCCTCGGCCAAACGGAGCTCTGGAGGATGGGGGCTTGGGGTTGCGTTAGTTCCAGCGGGAAATTAATGCAATGTGACTCATCTTTATAGGTAGATTAATACCCGCTGAAACCCCTTTCCTATCTGATGTGCCTTCATGCCGGGGCCCAGGGCTGGGGGGCAGCAGGGGCCGGGGGGCGGCG
>NW_010252475.1:0-297 GCF_000690775.1 Eurypyga helias
GCAGCCCGCGGGGGCTCCGGCTGGAATTCACCGCGTCCCGTCCTGTCCCACAACCCAACCCCCTCCCCACCCCAACCAGAGCGCCGGTGCCGGCGCCGCTGAGCGGGCAGACAGCGGGGTGAGGGGAGGGAGGGGGGGCAGGGAAAAAAAGGAAAAAGGAAAAAGGAAAAAGGAAAAAGGAAAAAGGAAAAAGGAAAAAGGAAAAAGGAAAAAGGAAAGGAAAGGAAAGGAAAGGAAAGGAAAGGAAAGGAAAGGAAAGGAAAGGAAAGGAAAGGAAAGGAAAGGAAAGGAAAGGAA
>NW_010252475.1:348-2318 GCF_000690775.1 Eurypyga helias
GAAAGGAAAGGGGAAGGAAGAGAGAAAGAAAAGAAATAAAAGGAAAGAAAAGAAAATAAAAGAAAGAGAGAGAGAGAGAAGGAAGAAAAAAGAACGAGGTGAAAATTGTGAAGGTAGATATTTGTGTGAACATTCACCCTTTTTTTCCCCAGTATTTTTAACTGAGAATTTTCCTGGACATCTTGGTTCCCTTTCTAATCTCAGATGTAGTAACTTGTTTTTAATTTGGGAAAAAGAAAAAGAAAAAAAAAGCATATTCAATGGTCTAGTGATCCGTATGATTTTTTTTTCACTCATCTGGAGTCAGGCGATGCAGGAGACCAAGCTTCCCTCTCCCAAACTGGGCTCTCGAAATCCCCAGCAGCGGTGGAGGACATGTCTCAGACCTCCGCCTCGGAAACCTTCCAGGGAAGGAAAATAGAATTTGTTTGCGGTCTGTCCCTGGCAGCCTGGGGGGTCAGGACAAGGACAGCATATGCTCCCAAGCTGCAGCCTGGGAAGGCAAGATCTGAGGAGCAGACACTCCTGCCTGCGAAGACAGGACGGAGTGACGGCGTGGTGAAGAGGAGAGGGCTGGTGGCATCAGAGGTGTAGCTCTGCAGTACTATTCAATTTATCTTCTAATGCCCATTTCGGATTAGAAGGAATCCCACTTCTTCCCAAATCAAATCCTTGCCTTGTTCAGAGAGTAATGTCCGGTATTGGCATATTTCAACCATTTTCGGACGGGCTTGGAAATATTTTAACTATTTAGTGACAGTGATGGGGAAAACGCTATTTAAGCAACCCTAGCTGGTGGTCAGTGTTACCTTTTCCTTCCTTCCTTCCTTCCTTCCCTCCTTCCTTCCTTCCTTCCTTCCTTCCTTCCTTCCTTCCTTCCTTCCTTCCTTCCTTCCTTCCTTCCTTCCTTATCTATCTATCTATCTATCTATCTATCTATCTATCTATCTATCTATCTATCTATCTATCTATCTATCTATCTATCTATCTATCATCTACCCATCTCTTGCTCTAAAACCCCTGCTCTGGGGGGTCACCCTCAAACACTGGGTCCATGTTTGAGGGTGCCCGTGCCTGCTGCGGGATTTCGTGCTGTGAGGAGTCAGAGGCGGAACGTCGCAGGGAGAATTTCCAAAAGCCCCACCAAACCCCCGGCATTTTGGGTCGCTTCTCCGCCAAGCACGGAGCCACAAGGTTAAGCGCAGGACGGTTAAGACGACGCATGTTAGGTCGGGTTTTAGTTTTTACGAAGCCTGATTTGTTGGGTGCGCTGCTGGCCCCGAGATGGTTATTTTTCAGCCACTACCAAACAAACCGAAAAAGGGGCCAGACGTGTATTTACTGGAGGGGGGAGGGGAAGGGGACTTGTTTGCTGTGTGTGTGCGGGTGTGCTGGCTGTATGCTTTTTTTATTCCTGCCATGGAAGAATCCGGTTCCAAATAACAATGGCAGGCTGGGATTTGGGCTGGGGGTATTTTTTTTTTTCTTTTCGGTTTTGCTTTTGTTTCTTTATCAGGAATGGGAAGAGCCGAGAAAAACTCCTAAAGCATTTGCTCTCGGATGCACCATCACAACACATGCAGACTGACTCCTCTGCTCCCGCACAAGTGGTTTAAAAGCCCGAACAGCCAGGGCGACCGTTCCCTCGTCTGTGTTCATTCTTCTTTTATTTTATTTCTCTCCACCACCTCCCTCAGCCGCGGTCGCCCCGTCAACGGGACTTTTATCGGATTCCTCCCTCGCTCCCTTTATCGACCGTGGGCTTCATTGGCTTTAGCCGCAAAAGGGGAAGGGGCTGCAGGATGGGCGAGTTCCTCCCTCCCTCTGCCACCACCTAAAAAAAAAAAAAAGAGGAGAAAGAAGGAGGCAGCCCCCACCCCCCTGTTTATGTTTTAAGCCCCTCGCTTTGTTTGTTTGCCTCCCGAGGCAGGATCGCATGGCCAAGCGCACAGCGATATTTTCCGTGCGTG
>NW_010252476.1:0-22176 GCF_000690775.1 Eurypyga helias
CCGGCCCAGGCGGTGCTGCCGCCGGTGCGTCCCGGGCTTCGCCCCTGCCGTCGCCTTTAGCCAGCCGATACGGCCGAGCGGGTGCTTTGTTGGCTTCCGCGGCTTCAAACCTCGCTTGTTTCCTCCATCCCCACATCTACTGGAATGTTCCAGGCTCTGTGTGAATTTGTCGTCCCAGACTGACGTGGTTAAGAAGTGTTGCCGGGTGCCAGAGGTGTGCTAGTAACTCGGTTTTGTCTCTTAACCTGTGCAACGGGCTGTGCTCTCTGTGCCACTTCCTATGCTACTTCAGAGTTGGTTTTTGGCCGGAGGGTCTTGTATGTTGGTGATGTGTTTGCAATATTGCGGTGCTAAACGGTGCAGTAACTGCTTGTCCTCTAGGTGATGGAATAAGATGATGAACACTTAGTAACAGGCTTTTATCAGGTGTTTACATGCCACAATTACTGTCCTTCTATTACGTAGTCATACGTTTCCTGTATTAGTGCATAATGATGGACTTTAAAGATGGGTAGGTGCCCATTAATCGATTACGGTTTGCTAAGGGCCTGTGTTTGGATGATGCTTAAAATGCATGTTGATGAGCTCTCCTAGCATATTATATGAGCAAGTGTTTACGTAGTGTGGAAATCGTGTTTTGATAATACTGTTCTCTTAGATACATATGTATACACATAGACACTTCACAAAATTAAAGGAGAAGGCCATAGAAAATGCCAAGAAAAACATGGGTGTATATATAATTTCTGAATAAAAATTACTTTATCAAGAATGTATGTCTTAAGTCATGGTTAAAAAGATATTAAGGCCTAGTGCATTTTAAGCTGCTTTCTCTTTCATTCTTTTACCTGGAAAATGTCTGTAAATACACACAAAGTATTTTAAGTATCTAAACAGGCAAGCAGTGTTGGTCCTGTGGAGACTTGTATTGAAGCTGATGGGACTGCTTGTAGATAGAATGCTGTCTTGATGTCTTCTCCCCTTGCCCCTTTTCCCCTTTTTAATTGTTTCTGGTTTTTTTTAATAATGAATCAAAATCTTAGGGTTTGAAGGAAATCCTGTGCCTTAATTAAATTCAGTAGCTTTTTTCTTATTGTGTATTATGTTATGAAAAAGAAACACTTCTAGAAAACCTTCTTGGTCTACCTTGGTAATGAGGTACAGTCTGAGTCCTCCTCCTTGCCTTTGCCCAGTGTCTTGTTCTCGCTGAACTGCTGCCCACACTCCCATTTGGATTTGTCATGTCTGCTGCTGAAATGACAAGTCATTCTCTTTGGAGTTGAAGGGACTTAGAATTGCTTGCAATGGTCCTTGTCTTGTGTAGGCATACGGCTTTGTGGCTTTGTATATGCGGGATTTTGAAAGACGAGTAAAATTGGCTGGGGATTTGCTGTAATAAGTATTTGGCTATGTTAGGGAATAAGTCCTTCTATTCATGTAGAGATGAATTCATTGTAGAGTGATTTGGGTTGCACAATAATGTGTCTTCAAAAAAGTTATTAACAAAATCGTGAGAATCCTATAGATGGGTATAGCAGCCAGAGTCACTCCCTGCAGTCGCCCATCTGGGTGAGTGCTTCAGAGGTGGGATATTAGTGTGAGCCTCTGCAGCATGATCTGACACAAGAAATTTCTGCTCCAGGCAGCTGGAGATGTTCACAAACAATAATTATGAGGGAAATGAGGGATGAAGGGACTCCATTTCCCTTTTGCTTTCTAGTGGGCATTGAAGGAAAGCTGCAACAAAACCCATGTCAAGAAAAATGGTAAAACCTCCTGTCTGGCACCTGGCTTGTGCCCCCTGTGTCTCGACAGGTAGCCAACAGAGCAACAGGCGGTTGTGGTCCTCAGCTTTACTGGCAGGATGAATCTGGTGTCATCACCCAACAAGCAGCAGAGTGACAAACTTCCTCCTCGTAATCAACAAGCCGAAAAAATGTAAGGGTTTACGGGCGCAGCTCTTATTTCAATGAAGTACCTACTTGCTGGTGTAGTTATGACAGTGGGGATGGCTGCCTGCCACAAGGTTGGTGGTTTCTTGCTCCCTGCTGCAAGGGAGCTGGACCTTGGGATCTGTACCCTGGTGGAGGAAAATGCATGAGTCACGTATGTTGCTGCTGTGGATTTGTCCTGGGGGTTAAGATAGCTTTCCCAAAAGGAGGAAGTGTAATGCTACAGCTGAGGACTGAAGTCAGCATTAAGAACACTCACTTCGGTGGTCTCCTTTGACCAGGAGGAAAAGCAGAGTAGGAGAAACAAGTTTTCAGATTTTAATTTTCCAGTCTGACTCGTTTCCTTATTCCCATGTCATTTTTCCCTCGTTTGATTCATGAAACAGTGAGGCAGTGACAAAACCCACCGCAAGCTAGAGAGGTTATATTCCCCTGCAAACGTACTATTTCAGATTGACACGTTAAACATGTACACAGGAGTATTCTTTCCCCCCCCCCCCACCTTTTCTTTGCAAACCCTTCTGATTGTAGGCAGAAAGCTGCTTGATCAAAATGTCAAGTGGGTGTGAGTGCCTGTGCCGCTGCTGGAAGGTGTCTGTTATGAACTGTTGGTGTGTTTTGGGGTAGGCAGTGTGCTGCACTAGGGCAGGAGGTGGTGCTGTATCTGCCGTCTCTCCTCTGCTTGCCTGCGAGGGCAGGGTGCAGGCAGGCGTTGTGAGGTCTGCCAGTACTTCCCCCATGGGCTGCAGTGCAGACGGTGGTAGTAAGTGCCAAGAAGGGTGAGTTACTCCAGGTGCAGTGCTTTGCTCTTGGACCTGTGCTGCTCCCAGTCTCGGACCAAGCTTGAGGGGAGAGGTAGTACAGGTATGTCAGCTTGGTACCACATAGTGCCCTAGTGACAGGACTATAGTTAGTTGTCATGGAACCACAGCTTCTGGCTTAAACCTGCAGCTCTCAGTGTGTGGAGTACTCATTGTGATTTTAATGAGCCTTTCTGGTTGTTATTTTTAAGATGTGAGCTGTGCTTTCAGTTGCATGCCTCAAATCATGTGTTGTGTGGTCCTGTGGCCTTGTCAGCTAGGTGAAGCTGTTCCCTGTAGTACACGTGCATTGTAATCAAGCACTGGGCCTCCTGTTTGATAAGCTACATGTAGATCCCACTGAGGGGCCTTTTTTTTTTTAATTGTTGCCTTTATGGCTACTATATATGTTTTACAGGTTTGTTTTCAAGGTCCCTTCTGAAACGCAGGCTCTGTGACTAGCTGTTGTATTTAAGTAATGGTAGTATCAAGCTGGTTCACAGGAACAGAAAACATCCGAGCTGAGGAGGGAAGTTACACCTCTTCATACAGGCAAGATTTGGTTTCCTTTTGGTTAACCAAAAGGTTAACCTTCCGATTACAGCGTCAAATTAGGATTGTTTATGTTTCATTCTCTATTCACCTACTAGGATTTAAAAGCCTTTTATAAATAGTTACCAATTTCTAGGAAGGAAGTTTTCTTACAGTAGTCTCACCCATTAGTGAATGATTTTGGGATCTTCCAGTGGTGTTTCTGTAGTTATCTGAGAGCTGCTTCCCCAAAATCTAAGACTCCCTGGGCAGACAAAGAGCTGTCCCAGTGCACCAGTTAAAAGAAATCACAGCTTTGTTTTACGGAAGTTCACAGTGAGAGCTACTGCTTCCTTCAGCTCGACCTTATCCTAAGAGAAGGTAATTCATTCCCTGACTCTCTTTTCAAGTAAATTTAACCTTTTCTAACAGTGCTTTCTCTATCTACCACTACTCCTGTCTTTCTGCTTTGTCCCACATGCCATCTGTCTTATTTTCTGGTTTGTTTTCTTTAGAAATATTCTAAGCTAATGCAGCAGATATGAAAAGAAATATGAATATTTATGAACCATTGCTGCCACCTTCATTCTGAAGGGAAGAGGTGTGGATGGCTTCCTGCCAGGTCAGGTGATGCTGTGATTGCAGAAACTAACTGGGATCTGGAGGGGATGCTCCAAGGAACAGCTCGGTACCATCAGTGGCTCAGCAGTGCTTGCGTGCTGTGTCACTGTGCACAGATGGAGTAGTAGGTAGCAGCGGTTCATTGCTGTAGTGAACTGTCTCGTCGTCAAGGAATGCCTCAGACTTGTGGAAAGGGCTTTATTTTACTGTCAGCTTTAGAAGTAGCATTTCTAGAGTGCTTTTTGAGTAGTTATACTGATGCCAAAGACCTGGGCGCACTTCTGATAAAGCTGGGTGTAATACCGTATGCAGGTTTTGGGAGTTGTAGCAAGCTCAGCCAAGCTTTGTAGGCCAGGGAGTGGCTTGAGTTTTCTTTCATACATTCTCACAAATGTTCAGATAATTCGGAAAAGCATTGAGGAGTGTAATAAAGTAATTTTACACATTAAGATTATTTGTATGATATTTAGAATATATTTTAAAAATAAATTCTTCACTTGTAATATATAAGCAATGTTTGACTTCTTGTACTCTATTTATTTGAATGCTGGTTGTCCATCAAACCTTTTGCAGTGAACCTGCTGAAGTCTGATGGTTAAAGGTAGCAGCTGTGATAACCCATGACCCAAAATCCAGGCAGTTCCATCTGTCCCAGCTCCAAAAGCTTCTGAAATGCAGGTGTTGTCCGGTAGAAGTGTGGTGTGAGTGGTGACATCCTGGTGGAGAACCAAGGAGATAAAACTTTTGACTCTTACTTTGTTACGGAACAGTGTGCTGAAATGTGTCCAGGTATGTGGTGAAAGATTGACTTTGCCTGCTGTACGCCAGTCACTTGTGCAGATACAGGCCAGCAGCTATGCAACAGCTGATGGACATGAAAGCCCCCTCGCCACCCCGATGTGCAGGGTCAAGTAGCAAGCATTCTGAGTAGTCGTCAGAGCAGTTAGGAGATGAATTGTGACCCACAGAGGAGTGACCGGGTGGCTTTCTGCAAACACAGTGAGTTGTTCTCCAGCCCTTGTGCTTAGACATCAATTGAAGAAATTTAATTTGATTTACAAGTAATTTGTTTGTGTTTTTGTTTCATTAGTGTATGATGCTGAGCTGTGTTGGTTAGGCGTGCCTTGTTGTTAGGGGGTGAGTAGACAGTGGGAGGTGGCTGGCATCATGGCATCACTGTATAGAGGCTAGGCAGGACCCTGCCGTGACATCTACATTTGTATCCTGCTGCAGTCCCACTTACAGGATGGAGAGTAAAATCTCCTGTCTTGGGCTACTGCCAGCTCATTGGGGCACACTTGTTTCTGTATACATAGGAATTCGGGACTCCTTAAAATTGAGCCCTGCTGCTGACTGATCACTCAGCAGATACATTTTTAAGTGGGTTATTTGTTTTGAAAATTGTATTTCCCTTCATAATGCATAATTTCTGTTAGTACAAGTAACACATCGGTTGTCATGAAAAGAGATTAAGGAGCTGGAGATGAGTTTTCTTTTCTCCCTCTTTGTTGACACTGTGTACTTGATGCTATTGTGTGAGTAGTAAGTTTCAGTGTTTTGTCAACTAGTTGTGTCCTTTCCTGTCCTTTTCTGAGAGTTCCCCGTTCCAGGCTGAGCCTGGCTGGTAACAGGCAGGTTTTATGGGAGGGGGAGTAGAGACTGACCTTGAGACCAAAATGGTACAGCGGGTGCAAGAAATCCAGAATCTTCTACAGGCGGGGTGGGAAGAGAAGTAACATGAACCCCAGGAAACAACCAGACCTTATGCAGTGGTGTGTGTTGGGGGCTCCACGGATAGCAAACTCTGGAAAAAACACTGCACCTGGGAGAGTTGTTCCTAACCCTTCTGCTCAACTGAGCATGCTTCAGCTTAAGCTTGTGAGACGAGCAAGGAAGGTGCTTTCCCTTCCTTGTCTTCCTCCTGGAAAGCAGATGCAGACCCAGACCCGGCAGAGCAGGGGCACGTCTCTCCTCGCAGAATGGGGCCCTGCTTCGCTAGGAGTGAGCTGGGCTTGAGGGGTGCTGTGGGCAGCCTGTGCCAATACCAGCGGAAAGCCAAGGAGGTTTGCAAAAGGAAAGCTGGCAGAGCTGAAGGGCCTGTCTGTGGCACCAAACTTGATTTTAAGGTGTTTCTGAGGAAATGTGTATTTCTTTGTACTTGGTAACTGTAGTGTGTTCATTTTGTCACGAGGACCAGTGTAGGATTTGGGAATTGAGGGCTTCAAGTTAGAAAATACGTTTCTTGGGCAAAATTGTCATCCCTCAGTCAATGGTAACAGGCTTTTAAAAGCCTCTGTTCTGGCTGTGTTTTTTGGTATGTGTTGGTGGTTTGGGGTTTGGTGGGGTTTTTTTTGGTGGTGGTTTTTTGTTTTGTTTTGGTTTGGGTTTTTTTTTAGTATCTACAAACTTTGTGAACTATCAAACTTCCATGGATGTCACTGAAATCAGGACTTCACCTTCAGTGCTGAGTACAGGTTTCAGCTCTTAACTAATTCGCAGTCAGCATCATGTTGCATTTAAAATAAAGTTTTAGCTGGTACTGTGTTTTGTAGCTTGTTGAAATTTTGATTTCTTCTTTATCCCACATACTATTTGTTGTGAATTCTGTGATGAAAGAGCTGTGGATGATTATTTTCTCACTGAAAGGCTCTGGGATGACATCTAGACAGCATACTGTTATAAATTGGGATTTATTTTATCTGGCCTTGAAACATATCTTTCTTCCTGCTTCTCTTCACTTTTTTTTTTCTTTTTACTCACTGAGTTCAGCAATCAGATAGCTCAGAAAAGCAATTTTGCCCTGTGGCATCTAGTGCCAGTTATTTCCTGTTCATTAGGTTATCCCAGCCATGTGTTGGAGATTGGAAGTGTGCATTTTAATCCTGGGTTTTGTAATAGTTATTGATAAGAACATGAAAATAGCTCGGGGGTAATACACTTCCCTCAGGTAATGTGTCAGTCCTTTCTGACTACAAATCACTGATGCCCCCAGGTAGGGTAGGTCTAAGCTGCTTTTCCTTTTTTTTTTTTTGAAGGTGTAGGTCTCTACTCTGGCCAGTTTTCAGAGCAACTGTGGAAAGGTTTGAATTACTCTTTGCTAAATTTTAAGTTTTGTCTCCAAAGCTGGAAGCACTACAGCCCCTCAAAAAAAAAAAAAAAAGAGGCTTTAATGTGGACCGATTCCAAAAAAACAAACCTTGTTAATAATTTAACTGTTTTGGCTGGGTTTGACTTGAGGAAGGGCAAGCAGTTACTTTGATGTAGCTGTGAACAAGTAAAGACAGCATTTTGTTTGGAACCTGTTGGGCAGTCTGAAACACTCACCATTACCAGCTACGTCAGGCATAGCTTGTGGTGGTTGGCAATTAGCAGCTGTCATCTTTGGGCCCCAGTTTTGCAAATGTGCGCTCAGGTATGGCAAGCGTAGCTCGTGTAGGAGCGGGCGGTCCCTCTGGTTGCACTCGGTACCTGAGCAGGGAGCTCAGCGGCGTTGCGGTACCTGGTGAGACGGCTGCAATGGCTTCCATGAAAATGCAGCACTGGAGGAATTGAAGCTGTTTGTAAAATTAGATCAAGTTTTGTCAAGGTTCCTCCCTCCCCCCATCAAAAATAAACGTCTAGCTTCAGGAATGCTGCGTTTCTTTGTCACTCTTGTCAGTGTAAGCTGTTTGAAATTTAGTTTCAAAAATCAGCCTGTTTTGTTCAACAAGAGCACCTCAGTTCAACAATAATGTTTAAAACACTTGAGTAATCTGAAAGTAAAATATAGATTGCTATTGTTTTACCAGAAAATAGCTACACTTAGGTTTTTTTTTTTTTAATACAACAGTACTCAGCCTTATTTTAAGCATATTTTTAACTTTTCGGTTTGGGTTTTGTTTTTTTTTTTTAACTCAGCCCTGAACCATCTCACTGACTGAACATGTCCAGATTACATATGCCTATAAAAAGGATAATATAGCTGTTTTATATTAACCATTCCATTGGTCTGTCTTTTCTGCATACACAGAAATAGGTTCCCAACTTTATTTACCTGAATAATTTCAAGCAGACACTTAGCTGTGCACAAGTGGTTCAAGCACAGAAAAGTAAACTTATTTTTCTGTTTCTGGAAAAAAGCAGGCAGGTGTTCAGGGGGACTCTCTATTTAGGTAGGTAAATGTCATGGTATATAGCAGGGGGAATTCAGTTTGAGACGGGAAGTTTTGCTTTCTGTCTAGTGCAAGGTGATTCTCGGTACAAGACCAGAGACTCTGTGTAGTGGTGTACAGGAATCTGGAGATGGAGGAAAGAAAAATGGTAAGATAATGAAGGTTTTAAGGACGTTTCAGAACAGCAAGAAACCTAAATCATTCTTAGTTACACAATACCTAAGGGAATTTTGCAAGAAGGAAGGAAATAATTAAAAACATTGCTGCTTTTAAAACAGGCTTCAGACTGTGTAGTGGGTAGAGGGAACAGTTTACTGTTGATCGCTGTAATTTTAATGCATCTAATGCTGCCAGCATCTAAGCATGTGTGAGGCTGCGTGTGCTGGTGCGATACAAGGTCACACTCCCCAGACTGCAGTGCAATGTATGTTGCAGGTTAAGGAACTGAAAGATAAACAATAGAGGTTTCCAATGTTCATTTGGCACGTTACAAATGTACAGGGATTTCTGTTACAATTAAACTGTTCAGTATGTTACTTAATGTACATTGTATGCAGTGTGGCACAGTTAAGGTTGCTATGGAAACTCAGAATTTTGGTTCTGTTAATGGTGTTTCAGGTAGGAAAACCTTTGCGTTGCATTACTGCTACTCCTTTCTTCCCTCACTCCTTTCCTCTGTTGGGAGGTAGGTGACAGAGAAAAAGCCGTGGCCTGCAATTTGCAATAGGCCTTGCAATCAGGGTCAATTTGAATGAAGGGATGTTGAGCTGAGACTTCAAAATTACCATTTTCCTTCCAAGTAGCTCTTGAGTTACCTTTTGAAGTGAGGAAGTATTTAAATGTTAATCTTTCACAGTATAGTGTCAGTGGGCTGTTAGTTTCAGGGTCTTTTTTGAAAAACTTGAAAATGTTGGGTACTTTCTAAGGCAAAGTTTCCAGTAATTTTGACGGCATGATGATGTGTATTGTTGGAAATGTACTTGACCTAAAGAAGTGACCGGTTGTAATACTTCCTATTAATTTGATGGGTTTATTCATATTTTAACTCTTGTTGCCCAGCCTGCAGTGCTTGTCAGGTGTTGAGAACATGTTAACCAAGTCTCGTTGAGTACAATGAGAATATTTAAAATATAAACATAGCTTTACACTTAAGCATTCTGGGACCTAAACTAATTGAAAGTAGAAAGTGATTTATGGTACCTGTGATTTCCGGTACAGATATTTGTGCCAAGCATCAAGCTGCATCTTTGTGGTTTAAGTGACTCCTCAAACACCTGTTTCTTTCTTTCTGCTTCTGTTTCATTTACTGGTGGCATAAACGCCTTTATTGGGTCGGTGAGAAAGGAGCTGAGAAGTGAGAGAGCAAGTTTGCTGTGAAGCTGAGAACATGCATTTGTCTTTCATAGTCTGTTTGTCCTCACGAATGCTGGCTGTAGGTCCCAGGAGCACTCATCTTTGAGAGCGCACGGTTGCTGAGGCTCACCAAACGAAGCGGCTGCCGGAGGAGTCACATCGATGGTTGTCTGCCCGTGCCTTCTGCTGCAGGTTTGCCTTGGGTGGCAGAAGTAAGGGTGTGCTGGCTGCTCGGCTGCGTGGAGCAAAGCCTGCTGGAGGTGGCTGTGAGCTGCCCTGGCAGGGTATAAGATGAACTGCAGATACAGAGCCGCTTCTGCTGATGCTGCTGCAGGTAATTTGTGTGGTAATTTTGGGTGGAGGAGTGGTAGCAAACAGATGAAGTAGGTGAAGGGGAAGAAGGCGAAGGGCGTGAATGGTTCAAACTGGCAGCTGCTTGCTGCATGGACTTATTTTAACAGCCTGAGAGAGGCAAGCAAAAACCCATTTTCTTTGGCTTGGCACTTTGCTGGCCAAGGTCCCCTTGATCACCAAGGACGTCTGCTGTGCATCTTTCTGCAGTGGTGATGCTGTTTTGCCAGTGCAAACCCTGCTCGAGCCCTGTCCGAGGCAGTTCATAGAAGTGAGTCTTGATGCATGGCTGGGCCTGGGGTATGTGATGCTGTGGATCCAATGGCCCTTAACAGTGTTCTGCGTATGGGACGTAGGGCAGTTCTTCTGGCTGCTCACCTGGCAGGGAGGTGGCACCAGGCAGTTGGTGGATTTTGTTTGCCACCTGGCCTGTGCTCGTAACACACTGCTGCATAGGGATGGTTAGGATTGGAGTGACTTTGTTTGTTGCTTCTGTCCAGTTGCTTGGTTTGGGGAGCGGGATCTATGGAAGACTTGGTCATGTCCCTGAAAAAACTGGTAGAGACCCTGTAACTTACTGGCCATGGGAGTGATGCAGTTATCTGTATGCATATGTTTTGATCTTGTCAAAGCAGATGTACAGGATTTCTTGAAATGTTTCTAAACAGTTGTTACAGCAAGGAACATGCTGGTGTCAACTGCCAAATCAGCAAGGTACTCCTAAGGGGATTGTCTAAATGCTAGTTGATGTGTTGAATGTTCATCAACTCTTATTTTTTATAAAACTGCAAGTACTTGGTGTTTTAGTTGCAGCCTGCTAAGCAGACACATAAGTCATGTGTGTGTGTCTGCATGCTCTAGGGAGAGGTAAGAGAATAGTCACGTCTGCCTTACCTTCTCTGGATATGGTGAACTGCATCCTCTTCTTGTTCTGTGGTGGTGGAACTGTGATGCTGTACATCAGTTTAGGATCTGACTGAAATGCAGCATAAACTGTGATAGAAATGCCTTAGTATGTGGTGTAAGCAGAGACTTGATTTCATTCAGCAGGTGTCCCAGGAAAGAAAGGCCTAAAGGGTAAGTCGTTTGCCTTGCAGTTAGAAGGTGTGTGGTTTTGAGTAACTGTGGAATGACCACAAAGTCCTTCTGGTTCTCAGTCTTCCGTCTGTAAAATGGAAGCAGTGTTCTTGGCAAGGAATGTTTGAAAGGCTTAGCTTGTTAAATAAAAGTAGCTAAAATTTACTGGAATCTCAGCTGTGATTCTTGGGTGTTTTCTGTTATGTGTGCGAGGTTTTCTCTGTTCCAGTGGCTAGAGAATTCATTCTGTTTATCCAAATGCTAATGTTTTCCTGCTGCTTTGTACCTCTTGCTACGATATTTGGTAGGAGGAGACCAGTGTTTTCTGTCAACACTCCCATAAAGATGCAGGATTTCACATTTAGACTTCGTGCACACTTGTACAGTGTGGCTTGAAAAAGCTGTGGGGTTCATAAGGTTTGGGCTTGACACTTACTTGAACTAGGGTGGGTTAAAATAAGTACAAGAAAATGGAAGTGTTAATTCTTTTAAAACTTCTGCAGCAAT
The DNA here is from genome assembly GCF_000690775.1 of Eurypyga helias. Classification (NCBI taxonomy): domain Eukaryota; kingdom Metazoa; phylum Chordata; class Aves; order Eurypygiformes; family Eurypygidae; genus Eurypyga; species Eurypyga helias. The sequence continues at coordinate 11,344 of NW_010252476.1, forward strand.
GGTCTTGTAGACTCTAAATGAAAATCTTCCTAAGTGGCCTGATTTCAAACAGCACTGCACTTGTACATTTGGTACGGCATAGCACTCTACCTGTTAATAGTTTACACTGTGTTTTGTAACTGCTTTCTGTCTGGCGACCTCAGCTGAATTACATCGTAAAATACATTGCTCCTTATGGGATATGCGTCTGGTGATATTCAGCTGCCAATGAGGGAAGATGAAACCTGGATGTTTTTCTCTCTTGACAACCATCACTGGTGATGTGGAATTTCAGTAGTTTTTTTTACTTCCTCTTACTCCGTGTGAAACATCACAGCCTGAATTGGTGAATAAGAGTCTCCTCCCAAGCAAGCTAGAAATAGTTCAGCTGAGGAGACCATTGGAGCTGAATCAGTTTTGTTACTGTTCTGTTGCTGAATCAGAAATGTTTGTTACATTGATTATCATCTGTTTTATTTGAACTTTGTCCATGTGGACAGACTGTTGCAGATCCAGTTGGAGAGTTGAAGGTGATCTAAGCTTAGCCTGTTCTTAGTGCATTAATAGGGAATGAAAATGAATGGACCATTAGGTTGCTACCCCTCTGTAGTGGGGATAATAACCTCTCAAATACTGCAGCCAGTTCCTCAAGAGCAAGGGTGTTTGTTTCCTTTGCCTGTCTTATCTCCAGGTCTTCAGTGTCCGTGAGAGTCCACAGGGTGCAATAACCACATCAAATCTCCCACTCCATTTGGAGATGGAGAAGTTGTGATACTGGTCTATGTTTAATCTGAACAAGAAGTCCAGAAATTACTTCTGCATATAAATTTATTTTCAGTCTCTTAATTTTTGCATTTTAATTGTTTGGGGGTTTTAAGCGTTCACCCTTGTTACAGGAACATGACAAGCTTGATACTTTAAAGGTCAGTGCATTTGTGTGCATAAGTAAGGGTTATTCACCTAAGCAAGGGTTGAGTCATCAGCCTTAACTTCACCAGGGTTAGTTAATCACCCTTCAGTTATGTATAATGCACTAGAACCTCTTTATAGAGCTTATTAATGTTTTAGAAATAACATTATTATGTAACTATATAATTGTATTAAAATAATTCCATGTTTATCTTCAGATAGCTTTAGAATAAACTGGTTTTTGTCCATTCTGCTGAATCTGACTTAATGTAATTACTCTGCGCTGCGTTTTATTGGCTTGTGCTAGTGCTTTCCTGAAAGCTTCCAATCTCACTTTTAGCTGGGTCATTGTGCCTGCAGAAAAGACTAAAAAAGTTGTGGCTTACTCTCCTCTTTGCTGGCTGTGCATTTCTGTTACCTTTCGTCTTGTGATGCTGTGGTGTTTATTCCAAAACTTTGGCCTTTACTGTTACACTGAACGAAATACATTAGTGAAATATGAAAGCAGGAAAACTCAACCTGGTTGGTCCAGTCAGTGAAGCATTAATGAAATACTGCGAAGTTTAGCATTTCTCATAAGGGGCTAATATGCTTTTACCTTCCTGTTTTTAAAAACAGGATGTTCGTTGAAATGAATGCTACAGTTACTATTAGTGCTTTGACTTGTGAAGCTTAATCGTATGAATTTGTATGACCCAGTAGCAAATTGTAATGCATCTTCTCTACCACGTTAACCTGCTTCTGTTGCCTTACACCTAAAGGTTTTGTGTGTGACCCTATGCTGCAGCCTTGTCGGTGTGTGTTTGTGTCTGTTTGCATCTGCACAGTGCCCTGGAAACGGCTTTGGGCTCACCAGAGGCGCAGGTAGCAACACCCAAGGGTTCAGCTTCAGAACAAATACACTGAAAATACTTCTCCTGTATCTGTTATTTGTTCTACGATTTCTTATTCAGCCAGCTTTGATAGACACTTTTAATACTGCCCTTGAGGTACTACATACATTCCTGATTCTTGGTCTTAATACTGACTTGTTGGTGTAATCCTCGTCATCTCTCATGGTGCACTTTTCTAGGGGTCAGAACGGGCAGATGTACCTATAGACTTGCCGGCTGTAAGAAGACACTCTGCTGCAGAGCTGCGGGTCTAAGCAGGATCGTTAGTCATGCTTCATGTCCAAAAATGACTGGTGGCAACATTTACATGTTTGTATTGATGCAGAAGATAGTACGGAAGTAGGTGCAGTGGCATGAGCAGATGGGTGCAGTGTTTGTAGTCTCAGGGGCAGAGATAAAACGGTGAAGCAGAAATAAAAAACCCTAATGTTGTGTGGATGCCGCACTAGAGAGCAGGTGCGGGCTGCATGGTGTGTCTGGGCAGCATCCTGTTCCCTCGGCGCAGCGGGGTCTCCCTGTTATGTCCTTGGTGTGACTGTGTCTGCTTGGCTGTCTCACTGGGAGTCTTAATCTCCTCTGTTTTCCTACCTGGAAGACAGTTAGGAAATTGGAAAATTTGTGCTTAGCCCTCTCTCCTCCACTACTTGTTTTTTCACAGTATGATCGCCGCCACCGTTGCTTGCCTTATGGGGCCCCTGCTAAGGTACAGGATACCACCCTTGACTTGGTTTTCCTAAATTCAATTAATTGCTTTTTAACATATTTCCTGAAGGAGTTGGACGAGCTATTTAAACCTAGATCCTCAGAGGAGTTGGGCTTTTTATTTCCTGTTGTGGATCTAAGCTTTCATTTCTATGTGTATCCCTGCAGAGCCAAATAAAGATGAGACACTGCTATGGGTCTCCAAAATTTGTCAGGTTAAATTTTACACAGAAAATAATAACCAGCTCCTTGTCAAATTGGTCTCCTTCCTTGTTTCCATTGCTGCTGGTTACTGAGGCTGATTGGATTAAAGCTGCTGGGAGAATACTTGCGCCCACGTTGCTGTTCTGCTCTCGTTTGAGTGTGTGGATGTACTTCCTGTAGTTCAGTTCCACACTTGCAAAGTAGGGTTTTACAGTACTTTCCTACTGCCTTGGTTGAGAGGCATTGATTCCACAGGACAGTGAAAATACACATAGCGAATGCACGATCTTGAACAGTTTGTTTAATCTGTATGTCTTTCCAGGACTTGCAGGAGGCACAGATGGTCAGAGACAAGCTATCAAATCCATTGAATGTTCTAAAAATAATCAGATAGTTCATTGGCTTCTGCTTTGCTAGTGCTTTGGATGTGCTGTTGTTCGTGTGCGTGTTTTTGGAAAGCAATGTTCACAACTGGAGGATTGATCGTTAATGCTTTAGAGTCAGCAAGTGGGATTTCTGGGTGCTTATCCCTGAACATAGCAAGCGGGTCCTTTTTGTTCTCTCATGCAAATGCAAACTACTTAACATGCCTTGCTACTTGCAGTTTATTCTTCATGCCTGGAAGGAGGAAAAAGAGAGGAAAAATAATTAAAGACATTAGAAAAATTTATCAAAGTCTTTAGAGGACTTAGGATGCTCTGTTCACATACTTACTTATATTTACTTTTCTGCTCAAAAATACAGTTCCCTTCCCCTTTGAGCAACTTCCTCTTCTGATGCTTTGAATGTGCCAGGACAGGAGGCTGCTGTCCTGCAGTGGCAAAGTGGGCAGCAGGAGCTGGAAGCAGCATTTCTGGGGGTCTTAGGAGGGTGGTAGCAGTGATGTGGGTACCCACAGTTAGGAGTTCAGTCTGCCCCTGTGACACTTAGCATTCCCAAAACTCCCTGGAAGCAAGCCTAAACAGAGAAGAGCAAGGATCCAAAAATATGCCAAAATAAATTTAAAAAATCCAGAGTGATAGGACTAGCAGCAAAAAGAATGGTGTATTTTAAGTATTTTGTTCTTGATATAGTTACCAGGTGCTGATGTTGGCTGAATTTGGAGAGTGGCAAATTTTTATTGGGAACCTTACTTGAATGCGTTGGTTGTCCACTGGGAATATTTCCTCTTGAAATGATCTAATAAAAGAATTAGCATTGCTGCAGACACGTAATATAAGCTTTTCACTGTCTATTTCAGTTTCAGTGTAGCAAGGGTTAAACTGGGCCTGGGACTTCTATAAAATCAGCTTTGTCATCATCTGAGTTTGGACTGTACTCATGATAAGATGCTGTCTCCCAGCCTATAAATATCTCCCGAACTTGTATGTTTTTAATTAGTCTACCCGATTCAGTCTTTGTCTCTAACAAAGGTGCTACCTGGAAATGAAGATCCATTTTAATCATGTATCCTTAATAACATTTTAAACAGTTCATATTAATAAAGAATACCTGGGATTTCTGTCTTGAGAGATATCAAAGGACAAGTAGGGAAGAAGTGTGGAGTAGGTTTGCTTTTTTTGATGTAACTTTAAAATGTCAGTGACAACCTATAAAGTAAATGTTGCTTTTGTACTATTACCACTTAATGAACTGAAAATTGAGGACCTTTCAGAAACACTAGTTTTCAGTAGCAATTACTGCAGGTTGCGCTGTGAACCTCCTAGCTTTCAGGTTATTTCTTTTTTCCTTCAAGCCAGCTAGTACATGAAAAATTCCCAAGAACAACAGTAAACTCGGAGGTTATGAAGTCTGCAGTCCTAATCACTTTGCTTTTCCTAGTGCTGTATTTTCAAAGTATAATGTTCAGCCTTTCTAGAACACCACCTTTGTTTCTTCTAAGAAGGTGAGGTAAGTTAGTTTTATATCAGCAGAGTGGGACCTGATTTAAAATTATTGTATTGTGGGAAATTTTCATGAATTGGTGACTAGGTGTGCGATCCCAGTGTATTTTTATTAGCAAAAATTAAAAAAAAAAAAATCACCCGAATGCCTTTGTTATTTTTGGTCTGTGGGTAACTTTACAATTTTCTGAGTGCCCCTTTATTCTGAATATAATTTTTTTTTCTAAGTTTTTGATTTATTCCTCCTCACAGTGTGAAAGGCCTTGGAGTTGCATTTGGTCGATGTGGGGAGAACAGGCTCCGTACCCATGTTGTCACTGGTACCTTTGTTTAGCGCTGAGGAAGGCAAGCAGCAAACCTGACGCTTGGCGAGCTGAGAAATGCCGTGGTGGTTTGGCACTGGCACCTCCTGCAGCATCTGTGGTTAGGTCTAGGCTTCAGCCCTGCCTGCCTCCTCTCTCTTCGTGCCCCTCTTTGCCGAAGCAGGGGGTGGCTGCTCCAGCACTGGGCAAGACAGGGCTGTGGGCAGGCAGGGCTGCTAGCTTGTAGGTTTCTGTGTCTGCCTGTAGACTGATGTGCAGACATAAAATGGTATTCTATTTATGAAGCCAAGGATGTCGTAGGCAAACTGGCCGTTTAAAGAGTGACCGTGACTGTAAGACTCCACCTGATGCATAAAGATCAGGGAGACACGATTCTTCTTGATGCACCGAATGCATTCAGAATTAATGGGTAAGAAAAAGTGCATCTTGAAGCAATGGATTTTAATTGCTGTGGACTGAGGCTCCATAAATATGGAGAGAAAATTATGGCAAGTATTTCTTTTAGAATGTGGCATGATAAGTTCTTTGGCTTTTCAAGTAGACTAGTCTATTTTTACTACATTATCTCTTTTGTTGACAGCTGGCAGTTTGCAGCTTATGATCTTTTAATGCAGAGGAAAATAATGGGAACTGATTAGGTCCTAGAGGAATTTTTCTTTTGCTATGAATCATGATTTATGTGGCTTCCATTTCTTTGTTATACAGCCCATTAGTATAAAATGTTTAGTAGTAACTTGTGGATTGAACTTTAATCTGGAAGACTGCTAAAAACTCTTAAGAAGTTATCTTGTGCACATGCACAAAATAAGTTATTGGGGTAGGTGGAATGTGTGTTCAAGAGGGGAAGAGAATAAAACATCTTGGCAGGAATCTGGGCAAGCCATTGATACTGTGTATTGCTAGTTGCAGTAATTACCAAGCAGCTCTGAAATTCCCAGCTCCTGGTTTCCAGGTGGTGATTTCTTTGTCAAAAGACAGTGTTACTGGTCTCTTCTTTTTTTCTCTCACCTTCCCCAGGCCTGTCTCTCTCAAGGTGAATGCATTTCATCTGTAGAGCAGGAGGTCCATCCTGTTTCTCCCTGTATACTTGTTTGAAGTTGTGTATTGTTCTCAGACCTGTGTAGAGAATGTCGATCATTGTTTTTTTTAACATTGTTTTAAAACTTTCTTAATTCTCACTTTCATAAAGTGAATGGTATGTGTCTTTTTGGTATACTGTTCCTACTGGATATTTCCAAAGCTTCTCTTGAGCTTCCTGTCTATAAACCACACGAAACCAGGAAGATGTTTTGGTATAAGCTATTTAACAGCTTGCAAAATATCTTAATCCTTCCAGAGTTTTAAAACTTGCTACTGCTCTTTGGGGTACCTGCTTAGCTGTATCTCTCTTCCTCTGCTGGAGAAACTGGCCTGAGTGTCTTCATTGGTTTTTGTCTCGTCGTATACTAAATGTGTGTCACATGGCAAGCATTGACTGGTTAAAGTTTTGCTTTGCTTTGTCCCTGGATCAGTTGCATTTCCACAACCCTGTTCATTTTTGTAGGTGTTGCTGACATGTTGATTTATGAACTTCCTGTTTTCAAATGTTATATACAGGGGCCTCTGCCTGGATATGAGGTACTGAGGGGGGAAAGAGCATCGCGCTTGGCTGCTCACCTTGCCCGTCTGACTGTACATGATGGAGACCAAGGAAGAGAAGAAGGAACGAAGACAGGGCTATTTTGCTCGGTAAGGTTACAGGGTTTATTTTGGTGTTGATTAAAATATGGAACTCCTCAGTCTGCCTTTTTCACAAGGCTTGACTATTTTTCAGGTATGTATAAAAATGAAACCCATGCTGCATTATGTATCCAGAAAGTGCTTTCCTTGCTGTGTCCCACATATTGGAGTGGTAATTTTTTCCTTTTGGTTAGTGGAGATAAACTTGAGTTATATGCAACACAGAATTGTTCTTGGGTACTCAATTACAAATTGCATTGCATTTGAGCTTCCAGCATCCGGTTCCTGACGACTGTTTATGAAAGCAAGCATACCTAAAACATAAACGTGGCTAAACCTATCGTTTATCTGAATTCAAATAAAGCGCAGACTAAGTAGTAGTATCTCATAGGATAAGATCAGCTAAGAAAGGGTAGTTATACGCTGATGGGTTAAGCTGCCTAAACTGTATCATCTTTATCAATACAAGCAGTGTTTTTTCAGTCAATCATTTTTCTCATTTGGAATTCATGATCGGTGATTTTTTAAGAAATAAGCAACACTGATTTCCTAGTAACTTGTCTTTGTTAATTTAGCAAGTCTGTAGTCATCTCTGAGCTCTGATATCCGAGAAGAACCAAAGCTCACTTATTCTCAAGAGGTAGGAGGGGGAGGAAATCAGTGTAAAAACCATCTTTGACTCAGAGATACTGTCTGTACTGTTGAAGAGGAAAAGCATGTACTCTCACCACTCTGTACTAAATAACTGTTATTGAAACTGCCCTAACACAGTAGCCATAGTGCGTTACAGGCATCCAGAGACGTGCCTGTCGCACCACTTAGAAACAGTATTGTGGGAGAAAGTTGCAGCATTTCTTTGTAGCTGTTCAGGTGGTATGTAGTGGTGGCTGAACACCTGGATGGTGAAGGACATCTGTTAATGCCAGGTAACCTGTTTTCCATTCGGAGAAACACAATTGTGTTGATGTTGGCAGAAAGGAATGTTGCAGGTTTGGATTTCGAGAAGGGGAAGAAATAAACAATGGCACCTACAGTGAGAAAGTATTAGGTAGAAAAAAGCAGAAGTAGCTAAAGCGATTGTACTGAGGAACAAGTGATTTCTTGTTAAGGAAGACTCAGGCTCTGAGAGAGATGTCTGAGTAAGATGCTTTAGTATTGAAGAGAATGTTTTGAGTCTTTCCTAAATGCTATCTGCTAAACAAAATGGAAAGCCACAAGAGGCTTTCTCAAAGTCCTTGACATTTTATTTAATCTGTTTTTCAGCTTTCCTGTGTCAACTGTGGCTATTCTCTTTTTAAAATTCACAGGGGCAATGTGTCTTGTATGGGCACGAGACATTAGGCAAGGGTCAAAGACCTGATATCAGTTCTCAGTATTAGGCTTACCTGCGGTGTAACATTGGGGAGGTCAGTTGTCTCTCTCCCTCCTGGCTTGCATCTTTTTTATGTGGGTTGCAGGCCCTTAAATGAAGTTCCCACTCTAAGTAAACCCATGTGTGATTTCTTCAAGAATGTCACTGCAGACACTCAAGTCATGTTTTAATAGAAGTTGAAATAGGTCAGAAGGTGATAAGCCCAACTTACCTTCACGTACATTGTCTGCGTATGCAGTTAGGGACAGGCGCAGATCTGAATTTACATGTCTGTTATTTTAGTCTAGTGTCTTAAGTCTAGTAAACAGGTGTCCAGCATCTTGCAGATGGATGGTTTGAACGCTTTACATGACAACCCATGTAAATGTCATATGAGTACCTGAAAATAATAGGCAGCTTATATTGCCTTTAGTCCAAAGGCAGTTCTAGCAACGTCCCTACCTGTTTTTTTAGACTTTGTAAAATTTAGCTTCTGACTTGATGTAGGCAGAAGTTCCCAGCTTAGGTGCCCTATAATGAGACACTACTTTAACTTAATCAGGTGCATGCTTTGATGTTGCTGTTAATTTTGGTTGTTTTGTGGGTGCCTGTTCTGTTCTTAAATTTAAGCACCCAAGTTTAATGGGTTTTGGCCATCATCTTTTGCATGCTACTTCTAACACCCTGCTTTTCCTGCCAGCATGAAATCCTATCCATTAAGCCAAAAGCAGCCTCAGCTGATTATGCAACACATGCACCCCTCTACTTCGATTTTCCCCCCTTACCTCTTATTACTGTTACATTTTGTGAGCCTAGGATAAGATAATAATAGTATTTAAAAAATCTGAATTTATGTATAGTAAACATTGTTATGAGACAAGGACTCTCCCTGCTCTTTATCTGAATCTTGTTATTTTTGCCTATGATCAGATGTTCATGGAAGAAGACTCTAGTGTTTACCAAGGAAGGAATGGGAAACGGGTTAGACTTTTTACCAGCAGGAGGGAAAACTATTCTCCATGCCAGGAGAGTGGGCAACCCGGAGCTAAGAAGGAGGATCCTGCTTATATCCTGGTTAGAAAGGAGAAAACATGTATATTCAATGCTGATGAGAAAAAAAATGTTCTGTAGCTACCTTGTGGACTATACTAATGAAAATACACAAATTTTAATAGAAAACTTCACTCTTTAATGCATGGGGAAAGGTTACTGTCTTGTTAACAAGGACAAAAGCATTAACTGAAAAATGGGAGATAAGTCTTTCTCCTAAGCTCCTGCTAACAGAAGCCCAGAACAAGGGAGCATGTGGGCATGAACAGCAGGACGAGCAGCGGGCTTGCTGCCCTGCCAGCATCCCAAAGTGTCTGATTTCACATCAGAAGGCAGCTTTTGGCTTTCAGGGTAGTGTAATCTTGGCCTCTCCTGGACAGCTTTTAATAGGGTCTGACTGGTTACGCTGGCAATTGTTGGAAAGGTTAGCTTGAGAACCTCGAAATATTTGAAGTGGTTAGTGTGGTGGTAATTAAGTGCTGACAAACCAGCTCCTGAACTGCTAGAGAGGAGGCAAGATTAACATGAAATATCTATCTGCATCTCTGTCCCCCGAATTTGATGTTGTACATAAGCTCGTTTAAACATTTGTCCTTTAAAATATTTAAAATAATTCTATAGAAGGAAGCCATGCAACCATCGTATCTTTCCACTACAGATCATCATGGTCTGAATGCCTCAGTTTTCCCAAGACTCTTCCTCTCTCTATGGCAAGTGAAGTGGAAATAAAATCCTCACCATCCATTTTTGCTTCTTACCAAATGCTTCTCTACTCACTGTGTTTTGTAGTAAAGGGCTTTATTTTTTGCCTTGGCTGGCAAGAAATGAAACAAGTAACTTTTCAAGTAAAACAAATCTTTGCAAAACTTGGAAAGACAGATTTAAATTCCCATGCAGATTAGATGTTACAGCTAAGGGGAGTTTAGCAGGCAAGAAGTAAAAGTATGAGAGTAACGTGCATGCATTTCTCTTATGCAATAGGTCCTTATTTAAGACTGCTACTCCTACTTCAAGACTATTCTGTGTGTTAAGTTTTCTTCCCTAACTCTTCAAACCTTGTTTTTAGGCTTTTTTTGTTGTCTTCTGTCTCATTAGTTCCAAATGGACCAATGTTACTCTAATTCTTGCAAAGAGCTCTGTCCCCTCTTGCTGCAAAGTCTGTCCTAGTATCCAGGAAGTCTGAAAAGAAACGGTACGGTGTAATATAGATGTGCAGTGGCACACCTGTGTCTATTGGGTCCTGGAATCTACTGTGACGTTTGGTGCTTTTTATTGTAATTATATGCCCTTGAACCCTGGTACAATATGCCATTTCCCTCTGCCTGTGCTTCCTTTATCTCCCACTCTCCTTACAGAATACAGAACCTCTCAGTTTTCCCCTGCCTGTTGCATAGGGTCAAGTTCAGAGGTATTTTACCTCATGAAATTAATAGCTATTAAAATTTTAACTTAATTTAAAAGAAATTTACCCAAATGAGTGATGTGTGTCACGTGGAAAGGATTGCCTTGGATATAAAGTGGTAGTGTGGAACGCTGAAGCTTGGTAGCTTGACACTGGAATTGCTTTGCATGTGCTATTGTGTGATACTGGATGTATTCGGACAAGAAGTTCTAGGAGATGAGAAGTTGTAAGGGAAGAGTTTGATTAGTTTTCTGAAAGAATGACAAAATGGACTCTTTTAGTTTCAAGTTTTGTGTGTCTCTTGACCTTCCTCACTGAGAGTTACTCAGCATTTTCCGTGCATTATATGATCTGTCATGTGTCTCAAGTAGCCCTCTACTACTTTCTTAGTGGAGAACTGTCGTGGTTTAACTCCGGC
>NW_010252477.1:0-210 GCF_000690775.1 Eurypyga helias
GGCGCTGCGGGGTGGGGAAAACCAGCCGCTCCCAGGGGTCACCCTGCTCATGGCAGAGCTGGGGGATATCCCAAGGACCAGGGACTCCCACCGCCCCACCACATCTGCAGGGCAGAAGCACTTTGCGGGACCCCCCTGGGATGCATCAGCACCCTCAGGCTTGGGCTGCACCCCGTGGCCGTGGGGACCTGCTCCCCACTCTTGGCCACT